>NC_089267.1:35256062-35559092 GCF_963930625.1 Muntiacus reevesi | reverse complement strand
TTCACGTCCCAGATAATCACGATGGTGTGATCACTCACCTAAAGCCAGACATCCTGGAATATGAAGTCAAGTGGGCCTTAAGAAGCATCACTGTGAACAAAACTAGTGGAGGTGATGGAATTCCAGTTGAGCTATTTCAAATCCTGAAAGATGATGCTGTGAAAGTGCTGCACTCAATATGTCAGCAAATTTGGAAAACTCAGCAGTGGCCACAAGACTGGAAAAGGTCAGTTTTCATTCCAATCCCAAAGAAAGGCACTGCCAAAGAATACTCAAACTACCGCACAGTTGCACTCATCTCACAGGCTAGTACAGTAATACTTGAAATTCTCCAAGTCAGACTTCAGCAATACGTCAACCGTGAACTTCCAGATGTTCAAGCTCGTTTTAGAAAAGGCAGAGGAACCAGAGATCAAATTGCCAACATCTGCTGGATCATTGAATAAGCAAGAGAGTTCCAGAAATTTCTGCTTTATTGACTATGCCAAAGCCTTTGACTGTGTGGATCACAATAAGCTGTGGAAAATTCTAAAAGAGATGGAAATACCAGACCACCTGATTTGCCTCTTAAGAAACCTGTGTGCAGGTCAGGAAGCAGTAGTTAGGCCTGGACATAGAACAAGAGACTGGTTCCAAATAGGAAAAGGAGTATGTCAAGGCTGTATATCGTCACCCTGCTTGTTTAACTTATATGCAGAGTACATCATGAGAAATGCTGGGCTGGAGGAAGCACAAGCTGGAATCAAGATTACCGGGAGAAATATCAATAACCTCAGATATGCAGATGACACCACCCTTATGGCAGAAAGTGAAGATGAACTAAAGGGCCTCTTGATGAAAGTGAAAGAGGAGAGAGAAAAAGTTGGCTTAAAGCTCAACATTCAGAAAACTAAGATTAGAATGTGCTTCCTTCCTCTTTTCTTCTGGGTTCTTCCTACTTATTCTTGAGATATCAATTCAAGCTTCATTCCCTTCTGAAGGCCTCTCTTGACCTTTCTCATCTGACAGAAGACCCTAGAGTAAGCTCTCGTATCCTCTGTGTACATCAGCCTCATATTATGTGTCACAGTGGATTTGTTTTTTGTCTTTTCTACAAACACTGCTAGATCCTCTGGGGCAAGACCATGTCTTATCGTTGTCTGTGTCACCAGCATCTAGCACAGTGGCTGCCAAACAGTGGGCATTCTTATAGCACACACTTGGGAGAAAATATTCAAAAGTTACTTCATTCCACTGGAATCTAATCCTCTGTAGAATGAAAATGTCAAAAACAAAACACAAAACAAAACAAAAAACAAACAAAAAAAAAACACTGGTCACCAGAAGTTTACCATCGTTCATTGTTAAAATTGGGCATCTCCTCTTTGTTGTGCATATAAACATAGTCTAGACATTTAACACCCTGTATGCATGCACTGATTTTACAAGAGATTCTATCTCCAAAAAAAGACCAATATACCACCAAGAAGTACAAATGGGAAAATAGGTAAAATGCAACCAGCTTCTTGTGTTCCAGAGGTCAAGCCATGACAGCTTTCTCTCATATATAGAATCTTGCACATGTTACCCAACCAAATTTGGGTCTGCTTCCCATATAGAGTAAAGCCAAGTCTACTGACACCAGGTTGTGGTGAAGAAAGGTAACGTTTATTGTAGTGGACCAAGCAAGGAGAACAGGTATCTCATGCTCAAAAGACCCAAACTCCTTGATGGCTCTCAGGTAAGGAATTTTTAAGGCAGTGTGAGGGAGCGGGCTTCAGGGTGCGTGATCTGTTCATGTACCATTCTCGGATTGGTTGGTATCAAGGTGAAGTTTCAAGCATCATCAACTTTCTGGTTTCAACTGGTCTAGGGTCTGTGCTTTTCTTGTCAGCAGTTTTCATCTGGTGGGGTGTCTGCTTCCTGTAAAAACAACTTAGGAATGTGTGTCAGGCCTTTATCTATATATCTTTCAGGGAACTGAGAGTTTGGTGATTCTGCTGCCTGGCAGATTTATAGTCTAAATTGTTACCAGTTTCCTGGCCCAACAGGTATTTTCTGTTTCTACATCTTCACATTTCCTAATTATTAACCCTTGAGCCAGGGTTTTGAGATTCAAGGGAGACCTATGAGGCTAAAGCAAAAGACTTTTACTTCAAAGGATGCGGACACAGTTTGATCCAGTTTCTCATAGATGAACTGTAATCATACAAACATATGACAAACCACTGCTACCCTGTCCTTGGCCTGATAGCCTCTGACTGAATGTGGCATGCATTTCGATTTAGCTAAATATGTGAAAGGAGGCCGGGTCAACCATGTAGAATATAGTACTTGGTCTTGGAGTAAAATAATCTGGGTTTGAGCCAGATCTGGCATTATTATGCTATCTAAGCAAGTAACAGGAAATTCATGTTTTTTGGGCATCTGTCATGGAATAGGAGCTTCCCCAGTGGCTCAGAGTAAAGAATTCGCCTGCAGTGCTTCAGGAGCTGCAGGAAACATGGGTTTGATCCCTGAGTCAGGAAGATCCTCTGGAGAAAGGCCTAGTAACTCACTGCAGTATTCTTGCCTGGAGAAACCCGTGGACAGAGGAGCCTGGCAGGCTACAATCCATAGGGTTGCGAAGAGTCAGACATGACTGAAGCACTTAGCATGCAAGCATGCTTGTCATGGAGTAGATACTTTCATGGGCCTGTTACTAACTTACATATTCTTTTCTTACTCTGTGTTAGAAATGATCATTACCGTATTGTACTGATGAGGGAAAAAAAGTGAATTGTAAAATTCACACGTCTCAGAAAATAAGGCTCAGAAAATGTGACTCAAAACCCAAGCTCTATTTCTTGTCTTCTTTCTCCTTGATTGCTTAAAATATTATTGTGTATAAAATGAGCAGGATAATAATTCCTTTATGAGAGGATTGTTGTGATGCTAAATTAGAAAATGAGATGAGATATTTAACAGTGATAGGAGTTTGTTGTTATTCAGTAAGTTTTAGGATTAAATTAATAAGCACAGTGAAATAAGTATAGATGCAATTGCCAGAATTCAACTTCAAAGTATCATTTACCAAAAATTATTTAAAATAAATTTGGTGCTAATTGTTTCATTAGCAAAATACTATGTGCATGGTATATATATATTTATATATGTATGTATGTATTTAAAACTACAGAAAACAACCACTACAAAACAATAGCTGACAATTCCCAACAAATATAATTTTTGAAGTTTCTATTTAATGGTGGTCATAGAATAAAATTTTTTAAAAAATAGAAAACTTTAAGTCATTTTTAAAGTTTTGAAATTTTTTTCACCTATTTTTTCAATCTAATCCTAAAATATGAGATAATTTTTCTGACAAGAAATATTGTGATCTTCTTTGTTGAATAAATGGACAGTCTAGTATTCTAAAATTATTTGGAGTTAACAAGCAGAATAGATATGATTTGGGGAGAAAGCTCTGATTATTTAACTATGGGAATACCAACGTTCTGAGATACTGTTTGTATAAATTACTATAGTTTCCCATTCATATTAAAGATTTTTTCTTTTTACCTGTATTGGAGGTGAATGCTTGCGTCCTGAAACCAAATTAATTGTCCTTGTCTAATATTAGCAGTATGAAATGTTATCAGTAACAATATAATATTGACAATTGCAAGAATCACATACTATATAACACTTGTATTTTTTATTGGACTATAACTGCTTTACAGTGTTGTGATGGGGGCTTCCCTAATGGCTCAGACAGTAAAGAATCTGCCTGCACTGCAGGAGACCTGTGTTCAATCCCTGGGTTGGGAAGATCCCCTGGAGAAAGGAATGGCTACCCACTCTAGTATTCTTGCCAGGAAATTTTGGAGGAGCTTGAAAGAGGAACTTGGCTGGCTATATTCCATAGGACTGCAAGTTTCTGCTGTACGATGAAAAAAAATAAAATAAACAGTTCCCCAGTCATGTCCAACTCTTTGCAACCCCAAGGACTGTAGCCCACCAGGCTCCTCTTTCCATGGAATTCTCCAGGCAGGAATAGTGGAGTAGGTTGCCATTTCTTACTCCAGGGGGTCTTCCCAACCCAGGAATCAAACATGGGTCTCCTACATTGCAGGTAGATTCTTTACCGTCTGAGCCACCAGGGAAGCCCAGTTATATGTATAAATATAGCCCCCTCGTCTTGGACCTACCTCCTACTCTCACCCCATCCAACCAGGTCATCACAGATCACTGAGCTGAGTTCCTTGTGCTATCCAGCTTCTTTCCACACGGTAGTGTATATATGTCGATCCTCATCTCCCAATTCATCCCACCCTCACCTCCCCCTGTTGTGTCTACATGTGTATTCTCTACATCTGTCTCCATTCTGCATGTCAAATAGGTTCATCTGAACCTTTTTTTTTTTTTTAGATTCCATATACTTATGTTAACATATGATATTTGTTTTTCAGACTTTCCTTCACCTG
Source organism: Muntiacus reevesi (assembly GCF_963930625.1). Lineage (NCBI taxonomy): Eukaryota > Metazoa > Chordata > Mammalia > Artiodactyla > Cervidae > Muntiacus > Muntiacus reevesi. The sequence continues at coordinate 35,554,647 of NC_089267.1, read as the reverse complement.
TATGACTCTAGATCCATCCTCACCTCTACAAATTACTAACCCAATTTCATTCTTTAAATGTTTGAGTAATATTCCATTGTATATATGTATCACATCTTCTTTATCCATTCATCTGTTGAGGTACATTTAGGTTGCTTCCATGTCCTGGATATTGTAGATAATACTGCAAAGAACATTGGGCTGCATGTGATTTTTTGAATTATGGTTTTCTCAGGGAATGTGCCCAGTAGTGGGATAGCTGGGGCATATGGTAGTCCTATTTTCATATTTTTAAGGAGCCTCCATACTGTTCTTCATAATGGCTATGTCAATTTACATTCTCACCAACAGTGCAAGAGGGTTCCCTTTTTCTCCATATCCTCCCCAACATTTATTATCTGTAGATTTTTTTGATGATGGCCAGATGACCAGACATTCTGACTGGTGTGAGGTGATAACTCATTTTAGTTTTGATTTGCATTTCTCTAATAATTAGTGATGTTGCACATCTTTTAATGTACCTCTTGACCATCTCTGTGTTTTCTTTTTTTTTTTAATTTTTTTTTTTTATTTTTCTGTGGGTTTTGTCATACATTGGTATGAATCAGACATAGAGTTACATGTATTCCCCATCCCGATCCCCCATCTCTGTGTTTTCTTTGGAGAAATATTTCTTTAGATCTTCCACCCATTTTTTGATTGGGTTGTTTGTTGTTTTGATATTAAGCTGCATGAGCTATTTGCATATTTTGAGGATTAATCTCTTATCAGTTGCTTCTTTACAAATTTTCTCCCATTCTGGGGATTGTCTTTTCATCTTGTATGTGGTTTCCTTTGCTGTGAAGAAGCTTTTAAGCTTAATTAGGTCCCATTTATTTTTATTTTTATTTTTCATTACTCTAGGAAGTGGGTCAAAAAAGATCTTGCTGTGATTTATGTCAAGGGTTTTTCCCATGTTATCCTCTAAAAGTTTTATAGTGTCTGATCATACATTTAGGTCTTTCATCCATTTTGAGTAAATTTTTGGGTATGGTGTTAGAGAATGTTCTAATTTTATTCTTTTCATGTGTCTGTCTGTCCAGTCTTCCTATCACCACTTATTGAAGAGACTGTCTTATCTCCATTTTATATTCTTGCCTCCTTTGTCATAGATTAGGTGACCATAGATGCCTGGGTTTATCTCTGGGCTTTCTGTCCTGTAGCATTCATGTATGTTTCTGTTTTTGTGCCAGTACCATACTATGTTGATAACTGTAGCTTTGTAGTATAGTCTGAAGTTGGGGGAACTGATTCCTCCAGCTCCATTTTTCTTTCTTAAGATTGCTTTGGCTATTCTGGGCCTTTTGTATCTCCATACAAATTATAAAATTTTTTGCTCTAATTTTGTGAAAAATGCCATGGACAATTTGATAGGAATTGCACTAAATCTGATTGCTTTGGGTAGTACAGTCATTTTCAATATGTTGATTCTTCCAATCCAAGAACATGATATATCTCTCCAGTGTTTGTGTCATCTTTGATTTCTTTCATCAGGATTTTATAGTTTTTTGAGAACAGGTCTTTTGCCTTCTCAGGTAGATTTAATCCTAGGTATTTTATTCTTTCTGTTGCAATGATAAATAAGACTGTTCCCCTAGTTTTTCTTTCTGTTCTTTCATTGTTAGTACATAGGAATGCAAGAGTGTTATAGCACTGTAAATGAGCTAGAACACTTCTGATAATTGCAAAATTAAATCCCATAATTAAGATCATTGGCAAAGAAACTGAAACCAAAAGGTCTAAGCTGTTAAATGTTTTGAAAGAAATATAATAGAAATATTTTCAAATTCATATTTTTACCTAGGCTTCCCAGGTAGCACAGTGGTAAAGAATCCACCTGCAGTGCAGGAGATGCAAGAGACATGGGTTCAATCCCTCTGTCAAGACAATCCCCTGGAGTAGGAAATGGCAACCTGCTCCAGCCTGCTTGCGTGGAAAACCCCATGGACAGAAGAGCCTCTCAGGCTACTGTTCATGGGTTGCAGAGTCAGAAACTTCGCGACTAAGGACACAAGTCAACCTTGGACCCGAGAAATGAGAGAGGGCTGATGCCTTGGTTTTCCAATGGTCCTAGAAGGTTTTTTTTTTAATATTATAATGGCTCAATAATACAACACAATTATATTTCAAAATGAAATATGGGTGGCACATGCCTCTCTAGATAATGATTGAGACCATGCCAGCAAATTTGGAAAACTCAGCAATGACCAAAGGACTAGAAAAGGTCAATCTTCATTCTAATCCCAAAGAAAGGCAATGCCAAAAATGTTCAAACTACCAGACAATTGTATTCATTTCATATGCTAGCAAAGTAGTGGACCTTCCCTGGGTGGATCAGACAGTAAAGAGTCTGCCTGCTTTGCAGGAGACCTGGGTTTGATACCCGGATCAGGAAGATCCCCTGGAGAAGGGAATAGCAATTCTTTTTAGTATTCTTGCCTGGAAAAGCCCATGGACAGAGGAGTCTGATGGTCTACAGTTCATGGAGTTACAAAGAGTTGGACACAAGGTAATGCTCAAAATCCTTCAAACTAGGTTTCAACAGGACATGAACCAAGAACTCCCAGATGTACAAGCTGGATTTAGAAAAGGGAGAAGAACCAGAGATCAAATTGCCAACATCTGTTGGATCATAGAGAAAGCAAGAGAATTCCAGAAAAACATCTACTTTTGCTTCATTGACTATGCTAAAGTCTTTGACTGTGTGGATCACAGCAAACTGTGGACAATTATTAAAGATATGAGAATACCAGACCTGAGAAAACTGCATAACAGTATGCAGGTCAAGAAGCAACAACACATCTATCAAGATAGTGAACACATCAGTCACATACAAACCTTGTTCACATGCCTTTATATTCCAACCCTCTCCTTCAACTATACCCTCAGATTACCACTGATTTATTTTCTGTCACTATAGATTAGTTTGCATTTCCTAGAATTTTATATGTGAAATAATATTCTTTCACTAAGCATAATCATGGAGAAATGGCTAAATCATATGGTCAGTTAGTCAATTCCGTCACTCAGTCATGTCTGACTCTTTGTGACCCCATGGATTGCAGCACTCCAGGCTTCCCTGTCCATCACCAACTCCCAGAGTTTGCTCAAACTCATGTCCATTGAGTCGGTGATGCCATCCAACCATCTCATGCTCTGTCATCCCCTTCTCCTCCTACCTTCAATCTTTCCCAGCATCAGGGTCTTTTCCAATAAGTCAGTTCTTCGTGTCAGGTGGCCAAAGGATTGGAACTTCAGCTTTAGCATCAGTCCTTCCAGTGAACCTTCAGGATTGATTTCCTTTAGGATTGATTGGTTTGATCTCCTTGCAGTCCAAGGGACTCTCAAGAGTCATCTCCAACACTGCAGTTCAAAACCATCAATCCTTCAGTGCTCAGCTTTCTTTATGGTCCAACTCTCACACACATACATGAATACTGGAAAAACCATAGCTTTGACTAGACAGACCTTTGTTGGCAAGTACCGTCTCTGCTTTTTAATATGCTGTCTAGGTTTGTCATAGCTTTTCTTCCAAGGAGCAAACATCTTTTAATTTCATGGCTGCTGTCACCATTTGCAGTGATTTTGGAGCCCAAGAAAAAGTCTTTCACTGTTTCCATTGTTTTCCCATCTATTTGCCGTGAAGTGATGGGACCAGATGCCATCCGATCATATGGTAGGTGTGTGCTTAAATCATATGGTAGGTGTATGCTTTCCAGTGTTCTTGCCTGGAGAATCCTAGGGATTGGGGAGCCTGGTGGGCTGCCATCTGTGGGGTCACACAGAGTCGGATATGACTGAAGCGACTTAGCAGCAGGTATATGCTTAAACTCAATTGGATTTTTAACATTTTATACTTCTACAAGCAGTGTATGAGAGTTCAAGTTCTTTCACTTCCTATATAATATTTGGTATCATGGATCTTTAAAATTTTAGTTATTCTAATAGATGCATAATATCTTTGTGGTTTTAATTTGCATTTCCTCAACGGTATTGAGAAACTTTTCTTGTATTTATTTGGCGCTCATAGTTCTTCATTGCTAAAGCTTCAGTTCAAATGCTGTGCTCATTTCTATTGAACTGTTGGTTTACTTATCATTGAATTACATAAGCTGTACACATATTCTGGATGTAAGTCATTTGCTGGGTACATGGTTGATGGTGCTATTTCCCAGTTTCTGGCTTGCCTTTTCACATTCTTTATAGTACTCATTGAATTTTTAGTTAAAAATCTTTTCATATGAGAAATGTGAGACCTAGATATATTCACTGCATAATAGAAATAATAATATATATAGAAGTAAAATATATGAAAATAAATGAACAAAGGCTGAGCGAAGGGTAAAGAAAGAACTATTTTGTAAAGGCCTATGATATATATGAAATACAATGTTACTTGAAGGTATACTGTTATTTATGTTCTAAATACACCAATTAAAAGGCAAATATTGTCATATTAGATTTTTTAAAAGCTGAAATTATGCTGTAATAAAATATATATTTAAATAAAGTATACAAATATGGTAAGAAAAGTCTAGAAAAAGAAATTCCAATTTTACATAAATCAGTAGAAAGTTAAAATGGCTATATTCTAATGAAAAATATCTGTTTTAGGGTAAAGACTATTATGTGGGATTAAAACAGTCATTTCTTGATAATAAAAGGGTTAATTCATAAAGGATTCATAACATATTGGTCCACATGATAGCAAAGTTTTAAAATACATGAAGCAAAACCTGATAGAACTGAAAATAAACTCACAATTGCAACCTGAAATTTCAATGCTTCTCTTTCAATATTTGATGGAACAAGTAGACAAAAAGTCAATAGGGATACAAAAGATTTGAACAACGATGTAAACAACTTGACATAATTGACATTTATAGGACATCCCACCATAAAGCAGCAAGAAATCTTTTCAAGTGAAAATAGAATATTTATGAAGATAGATTATTTTCTGGGCCATAATATAGGTCTAAATCAATTTTAAATAATTTAAATGTGTTCTCTGAATAACAGAATTAGATTAATAATCAACAATTGAGTGATATCTGAAAAAATCGAAATTTAAAGAAAACTAAATTACTTCCCTCTAAATAACACATGCATCAATGAAGAAATCACCAAAGAAATTACAAAGTGTGTCAAATTGAATGAAAATAAAGGCACAGCATATCAAAGTTTGTAGAATGCAGCTTAGGCACTGCTCAGAAATTTTAAAATATTTTATATTAATTATACACATATCAACCAAGGTAAAAGGCCTCAAACCAATGACCTTAGCTTTCAGTTAAAAAATCTAAAAAAAAAAAATGAGAACCCAGGACCCACTCCTGTACATCAGTACACCAGTCCTATTCCCAGGAACGCCAGAGATCCTGGGATCTGGCTTCACCTACCAATGGGTTATACTAGCCCTGGACCAGCCTTACCCACTAGTGGGTAGGCACCAGTCCAGGATCCCTGGTGGTCAAAAGGTACAAACTTCCAGTTATAAGTACTAGGGATGTAATATCGCTCATGATAAATAGAATTAACACTGCTCTATGTTATATATGAATGTTGTTAAGAGAGTAAACCCTAGAAATTCTCATCACCAGAAAAGATTTTTTTTCTATTTAATTTTATATCTATATGAGATAATGGATTACTATGATAATCATTTCATGATGTATGTAAGTCAGATCTTCATCTGAACACCTTAAACTTCTACAGTGCTGTGTGTCAATTAAATACCAATAAAACTGAAAGAAAACACATAAAAAAGAGCAAATTAGGTACAACAAAAGAAGGACTGACATAATGATAGAAATATAGGTAATAGAGATAAGATATAAAATTAAATAGCAGATAATTTAAATATAAGAACAAATATAAAGCAAAACAATAAAGTCAATGAAACAAAAATATCAACCCCTAAGACAGTCAATTGAATTGATAAATCTCTGGTGACACTGATGAGGAAAATGAAACGTAGACACAAATCCACCAATATCAGGAAAAAGACTTTGAAAAGATAATAAATATTCATGGACAACTTTATGCTAGTAAATATGAAAACTTATATGAAATTGTCAAATCACTCAAAGGAAAAAAGAACACAAACCAGCAACTACTAAAGTTCACTGAAGAGGGGAAAAAGCAACTTGGGTAGCCCTAATTCCATCAGTCCTTTAAAATCTTCTCAAAGAGAAAATGCCAGACTCAGAGGTCTTCATTGTAGAATTCTATCAAAGAAGAAATAACATAAATTGTACCTTAATTCTTTTAGAAAACTGGAGATGAGTGGATATTTCCAGCTCACTTTTAGGACCACATTACCTTGATAGTAAAAACAAATAAAGGTATTTCAAGACATAAAAGCCAGACACCAGTATCCCTCATGAATACAGAAGCAGAAATTCTACCCAAATTTTAGCAGAGTCAAACGATGTATAAAAATGATAATGTGGTTTATCCAGAAAAATGCAAGTTCAACATTTGAAAATCAACACATTATATTAATATAGTAACAGAATAAGGAGAATTTTATGATTTTCTAAATAGATGCAGAAAAAGCATGTGACAAAGTTTAATGTTTGTTTATAATGAAACCTCTTAAAATGCTAGGAAAAAAAAGAAAACTCCTGCAATCTGATAAGGGGCACCTATCAAGCTCTGGAAGTTGGTGATGGACAGGGAAGCCTGGCATGCTGCAATCCATGGGGTCGCAAAGAGTCAGACATGACTGACCAACTGAACTGAAATGATGAAAAACTTGGACAATAAATGCTTCCAGTAGCACCCTACAAATTCTTGCTGGCTTCAGAATCAAATGTTTTGTTGGTAGAGAACTTCTTCAGTATTATTTAGCAGGTCACTGGACCATAGGACGTGCCACCCAGCTTAGGATGATCTCCAAGGAAATCAAAGTTAGACTGCTTACAACTGAAGGTTATTGACCATAGGTCTTGTTTTCTGCAGTGCTTACTTGGATGCCCCAATGCAGAGAAACTCAGCATCTCCAAGCCCCTGTGTAACTCTGTCAGTTCACAGCAGTGGATGTGGTCCATTGCTGAGAAGCTTGACCCCTAGAATGCAGGTTCCTTTAAATGCAGATGTTCTTTAACCCTTATCCTCGTTCTGTCATGATGCCAAACATGGCACCTTGACATAGCCTTTAACCTGTATTTACTTATTACATAATTATATTTGGTGGGTTAAAAGTGAGAAATAAATGATAAAAATGTTTTCTTTCTCACCAGTACAACAATTCCTCCTGATAACTCTTCTGTATCCTAGATCTGTAGACTTCTGGTGGAGGTTGTTGTTCAGTCGCTAAGTCGTATCTGATTCTTTTGTGACTCCATGGACTGTAGCCCACTAGGCTTCTCTGTCCATGGGATTTTCTAGGCAGGAATACTGGAGTGGGTTACCATTTCCTTCTTCATCTGGTGGAGGTCAGGGAGGAATAAATAAGGACTATCTTGAAAGGATGTGAAAGTTGGACTGTGAAGAAAGCTGAGCGCCAAAAAATTGATGCTTTTGAAGTGTGGTGTTGGAGAAAACTCTTGAGAGTTCCTTGGACTGCAAGAAGATCCAACCAGTCCATCCTAAAGGAGATCAGTTCTGGGTGTTCATTGGAAGGACTGACGCTGAAGCTGAAACTCCACTAATTTGGCCACCTCATGTGAAGAGTTGACTCATTGGAAAAGACCCTGATGCTGGGAGGGATTGGGAGCAGGAGGAGAAGGGGGCGACAGAGGATGAGGTGGCTGGATGGCATCACCGACTCAATGGACATGGGTCTGGGTAGACTTCAGCAGTTGGTGATGGACAGGGAGGCCTGGCGTGCTTCAATTCATGGGGTCACAAAGAGTCGGACATGACTGAGTGACTGAACTGAACTGAACTGATCTGATCGTGAAAAGAGGTTGAAATCACCAATCCCTCATTGAAAATAAATTACACTGCTGAAAGAAAACCCATAAGTTAGAGTTTAGTCTCTTTCCATCTCCCCTCTAATCATTATTCTTTGGTTACTAATAAATTGATTCTTATAATAAAATGTGTGTATTTTTTCCTCTAAAGCATTTAGAAACCTAGATGATCATGAAAATTTTTGTTTGCTTGAAGTGCTTCTTCCTATGTTGTGTGCTGTGAACTTTGGATAAGCAACACTGGGACTATAAAACACTTGTCAGATCAGTTTGTGGATTGGCTTGATTTTTCACTTTTCTTCTGGTTGTTTTTAGTAACATAAAGACTCTGCTTTTATTTAAGAATGAATTCCACTTAGTGACCCTTCAGCAAGCATGCTCTGACCTTTCATAATCACAGTCAAATATGTTTTTAGTTCATTATCTGCTACACTTTATTGTACCACAGGCTACATGAGGAGCCCATGCACTCTCAGTGACCTTCGCATGGAAATGAGTTTAGAAAGGTGCACAGATGGCATACGGTCAGTGTAAAAAATATGTATATATATATAAAAATATCTATTCACATATACACACAAATATATATATATAAATTTTAATAAGTTGAACTAGTTAAAAATGAAAACTAAATTTTAGTTAAGAAATTTTCAATAAATAATCTTCCTTTTTCTACCCCCATATCTATTATCCAGAGATCCTATTGTATGATTTTAGGAGAAAAATGTACCCTAGAAATGTGAGCTTACATTTTATACACCAGATATTCACACAGATGCAGGAACATACTCTCCTTTATTTGGAATTAAAAATACAATCTCAGAAGTTCCCTATTTTTTAAAAAAAGCATGATGATTTCCTAACTGACTACTATTATTCATCCCCTCCAGGACTGACCTCCCAGGTTGAGAAAACAAAGCCTGAATAGAAGTCCAAATAATCTACACTAAATTAAATCCTTACATACTTGAGGAAGCAGCTTGAGATCAGCTAACAAATTAACATATAACTTCATCTCCAGATGTGCCCTCTTGCATTTTTAAACCTATACAGCACCAGTTATCTAATTTTATAAAGCCTGTTTATATTAACAGCTACTAAATTATATTTTTTTGCAACTATTCTTAAACTCAAAGTTTATTTTAAATATGTAAATTCATTGATATTTAACAAGGATCAGGCAAAATTATAATTGGAGTCCTAATTAATGTTTTAAAAGTTGAGACCGAATATTCAGTAGTAGCAGCAGGCTCTGATAATTCTTGGAGTCCCCCAAAATATCCCGAGCAATCTGCATGTTGCATTTCTCTTGGTCTATGGAAACAAGTGGCAAAAGTAGTTGAAAGTAAATGAGCCGTTCTTTCAATTTAATTCAAGATGTTTTCAGTAGTCTAAATAAAAGTCTTTAGAAACTGTTATTTTTTTCTTCTGATCTTTATAATGCCCCTTGAATTGAAAGCTAAGCTGGCACTTTAATTGTGGGCAGTCCAAAGCCATGTATTCATAGACTGGAATGAATGCTAATTTGTCAGCCAGGAGAAATTATGCGTGTCCTTCTATCTTCCAATTTCCCATGACTGTTCACAGTTGGAGGTTGCTTTTCTATCCGGGTTCCACTGCCTTCTCTAGAAATCTTTCCAGCTGAATCACTGAGATGCTTCCTGTTAGCAAGAGCTCAATTTCTCTCCCTCTCTTCCATCTCCCCCCACCGACCCCACCCACAAAGCTTCTGCCTTCTATAACATCTGTGAGTGCTGTACATGAAGGAGGTTCTATATGGATGTCAAAGAAAAATTTATTTACGGTGGCAAACAAAATGGGAAATAAGCCATTTAGTAATCTACAACGAGCAATACTGAAGATCCTTACTCGTTCTGGGAAAGGGTAGAGGAATCCTGTTTGAAATTTATCGTAAACTTTATTAACAAATGTGTGTTAAATTTTATTCTGAACGAGAAGATTTTTAATAAGTTGCCACTTCTATACATGGTTGGAGAAAAACTCTACCTTTGCAAAGCAAAAGTAAATGGTAAGTAAAATAGTAAAGACCGGTAATTATGGAATGATATGCCAAGAATCCCCAAGAACCAGTGAATTAGATGAGAGAACCCCAAGCAATGGAGTCACCCATAGTCAACCAGCGGAGCCCCACTTTGGACTGATAGTCCTAACTTGAGATTTTTGTGCTGAATTCTTAATCTAACTGCCACTATACAAAGTTTTGAAAACCATTGAATTCAACATGAAGACTGTACAAAATAAATAAATGTGGAAATTACGGAAATAAATAAATGTGCAGACAGTTCTGAGCCTTGCAGCATGATTATCAGTGTTTCTTGAAGATGAGGGTCCTGCTTTATTTTGCTGTTCCTTACTCTGTAGCACAGTGACACTTCCAGACTTGTTATTACCCTCTGTATCGTCTTAGCTAGTATCTTCCTAGTAGAAAGCTGTTAAGATTTCTAGCAAGTCCGATTCAATGCGATCCTCCAGTAGCCCTCGTCACTGGATGGCTTCAGAGCATAGAAAGCATGAAGCCCTGACTCGGGTCCTCAGGTTACTCCTGACTAGACAGGAATCACCCCTGGAAATAAAGATCTCCTTTGTTAGTACTGTGGGTTTTAGAAGTCAATGATTAAGCTCCTTCGATAGCTCAGTTGGTTGGTAGAGTGGAGGACTGTAGAAGCAGTAATCGTTTAGGGATAGAACACAAGGAAATCCAAAGTGAATACACTTATGCAAATTTGTAGGAATCCACTGTTATGAGGACTTGAAGACTCTTTCAGTCTTTTGAGGGTGTGGTTATATGTCAAGTATAATCAAAATACAACTGCAATGGCCATTTTCTCAGCCCGCCTCCCTCTCCCTCTCTTCGTCTCACACACATTTTGTCAGTGATGTGAAGATTTTAGCTCTGTGACCCAGATTTTCAGCTTTGGCTCTCAAGGAGCTATTTTATTAGTTAGGTACTGCTCTTTCATTTTGGATTCAGTATCACAAGGGAATGAAAGAATTTGGATATACACAACAAGCAGACCTGATCAAAATAAGAAATTTTCCTAGTCCAATATTTTAAAACTGTTCATTAAGTATCATGTGTATTATCAATTTAAAACATTTAGTCTGCAGTAACATAAAATGAAAATTTCATGCAGCCCTTTGTCTTGTATGTTCCTAGGATATTATAGGGATTAGAAAACTATGGGCCACATTTGGTCTGCAGCATATTATATAGCCTGTCAGCTAAGAATGATTTTTGCATTTCTAAATGTTTGGAAAAAAATAAAAGAAAAATCACATTTTATTATGCAGGAAAATTATATGAAATTCAAATTTAGCATCTATAAATAAAGTTTTATTGGAACATTTGGGTATTGCCTATGTCTGCTCTCACACTATAATGTTAGTTGATTAGTTGCAACCAAGACCATATGGCCTGCAAAACCTAAAATATTTACTACTGGTCCTTTACAGAAAACATCTGTCAAACCCTGGAATAATGGATGCTTTTATTTATAGCTGACTCTCCATCTTAATTTGGCATCATTCACTCTTTTCTCTGCTGGCTCTTCCTCTAACTTCCTGAGAAAATTATCTTTTCTCCTTAGACATGTTACTATTTTCCCTGAGTTAGCTCATGTTAACTCTTTGTTCTGTCAGTTTTTTAAAAAAGATGTGAGGGAAAAGAAAGAAAATTTACCAGATTCCCTGTGCTTTGAGGGGACATAGAATCAGAGCTGTGATTTAAAGGTACATTGAGATTTAGACACTCTCCATCAGATCTGGGGTATCCTAACATTTTCTGTTTCTTGAAAAAGTGAAACATTTTCTCCTTTCCTTCTTCTGCTTTGTAATGCATGCCTAACAGCTTATCAGTTGCTCAATAGTTTTGTTTCAGAGAAGTCCGAAGTTATACCTTGCAAGATATTTAGAGAATACAATAACAATCTAGCAGTCATTTAAGAGGTCCCTTAGGATGCATAGTGATTCATCCTTTATGCTTCTTTGTGGTTTAAGATATAGTTTTACCAACAAAAAGAATTTACTGTATAGCACAGGGAACTATATATATTCAATATCTTACAATAGACTATAATGGAAAAAATTGGAAAAAAGAATACACACACACACACACACACATACACACACATATATGTGTAACTGAATCACTACTATATGCCTGAAACTAACACAATATTGTAAGTCAACTGTACTTCAATTTAAAAAAGAGATATAGTTTGCCATTTGATATAGGACTACTTACTAACCTATCATTTTCTAGCAGATATTTTAGTGATATGATTTCCTATCATCCAGATACTGTCTGTCCTAAAAGTCATGCTTGATTGAAATGAATCTTGTTTCCTGGAGAAATCAGCATGGCATAGCAGCTTTGCTATTTGTAAACTCCCTTTGCATTTATCTTTAGCATAGTAAAACTAGGAATAAGAAGCAATATGGCCACACTCAACCACATCTTCCTTAGGTGTTTCATCCACAGGAACAGTTTTGGAGCTGTGAAAGCACTTCTGTAAGTGTTCTGAATTTAAATATGTGCAGTGTGTTAATTATTACTCTATTTATAGAATGTTTTTTAGCTCACATACATTTTGAAGAAAAAGATAAGCTTACTGTATGGTATTTTTAAATGTATTGCATCCCCAACAAATGTTAGATAGTGGATCTGTTTTTATAGCACAATTGGCTATTTTCAAGTACAAGTAGCATCCACTGTTTTTCTTGAATGTGTTAATATTCCTAAAGTTTATAAATGTATCTTTCATTTCTATTAAAGGATAGTAGTAAAAAATAAAAAAAATCCAAAGTCCAATGCAAATAAAATATTTGTGATGGTGAAAGATTAATTATTAAAGGGCTTTATAGCACTCTCCAGTACTGAATTTACATGCTTGAGATTGAGGAAATCTAAGGATCACTGAGAGGGTTGGCAGGGGTGGTCCTTGGCAAGGCTGGAAACAGGGGAGGGGGCAACAGGTCTGGTGGGGGGAGCAGTGCTGTTTCCAGAGACCTGCCTTCAAGTGGCAGTCCTGTCCCAGGTCCCTGCCATCCAGTTAGAACTTAGGGGTGGCTTGGCTTCTCCAGGGATAAATGCTTGGCCCATTTTGAGAGATGATGATCTATAGGAACCATTTAGAAGACTCCCAGGGCTCTGTGTGTGTGTGTGTGTTTAATGATCAACTAATTCATCAATTAAAAATTTTGTGGCACGCAGGATCTTACCATGCAGTGGTCCAAATAGGGAAACCCACTCATTAATTAAAATGCTGCTCATCTGAGGGTGGCATATAAGAACTGGTCATTCAGTGACCTGAGCAACCATGGTGGTCTTAGATTGCTGGAGGTATAAGCTGAGACACATAAGACTGAAACGACTTTGGGGTGACTCCTGGAGCAGTTAAGTTCGCAAGCAGCAAACGGGCCCACTCTACAATTTCACTAGTAATTTTTATCCCTGACAAATTCAGCTTAAAATGGGAAACGGAATCTCTCAAAAACAGAAATGAGGGGTGTCAGAAAGCCAACCTCTGACTAAGACCCCAGCCAGATTTATGTTCAGTAGGTACGGAGCTCATACTTGCAAGGCTTCCTGGGTAGCTCAGCTGTTAAAGAGTCAGCCTGCCATGCAGGAGACCCCAGTTCAATTCTGGAGTCAGGAAGCTCCCCTGGAGAAGGGATAGGCTTCCCACTCCAGTATTCTTGGGCTTCCCTGGTGGCTCAGATGGTAAAGAATCAGCCTGCAATGCTGGAGACCTGGGTTCAATCCCTGGCTTGGGGGGATCCCCGAGAGGAGGGCATGGCAACCTACTCCAATATTCTGGCCTGGAGAATCCCCATGGACAGAGGAACCCAGTGGGCTACAGTCCATGGGGCTGCAAAGAGTCGGACACGAGTGAGTGACTCAGCACACAGCACGTATAAAAGTTTGGTAAGAGTTCCTGAAACTGACCACCGTTTAGCATGGTGCTTTGATTGCTCTCATTTTGCTAAACTGTGACATCCACCTAGAGGCTAATCAGCTTTCTCAGGTTAGAGTTCTGTCTTGCTACCCTTTAATATTCCAGAGGCCAGAAATCTCCACAGTCTAGTATATTATTGCTGTTATCTTAGTAAGATTAAGGTAGGTTAGGCTGTGATAACTAAAGATCAAAAACTATGCCAGATATTCTCTTTTCATTATTGCATTATCTCAGATATTGGTTTTACTCCTTATGAAGGCTTTTGAATAAGAATTTGATTTTTTATACATATAGCTTTCTATATTACTATTTATTCTTCAGTGAACTTCTAATTTATGTCTTTCAATTCTTAATAAGTTTTCAAATTTACAGGCATAAAGATGTTCATAATATTCCTTAATATTAGTTTTCAATAAAGGAAGTATAGCTAATACTCCCTAATTTTTCCATGTATGGCTAATTTATGTCCTTTTGTTCCTTAATCAGTGGTTAGATATTTATCAATTTTATTAATATTTTAAAGAACCAACTTTTGCTTTCATTAACTTTTCCCTTTATTCCTCTGCTTTATATTTTATTGACTTATTATTTTTATTACTTATTTTCTTCTACTTGATTTGTGTTTAATTTTCTCTAGATATTTTAGTTTAAGTAACAACTAAGATAATTAATTAGGCACATTTTTTGTTTTCTAATAGGAACACTTAACATTGTGAATTTCCCTCTAAGTACTTTTCTTCATATGAGCCAAAAGAATTGATGGTTCATTTTGATACACTGTAAAGTATTTTCTAATTTTTATTGTGATACCCTTTTTTGACTTGAGGGTTATTTAATAGTATATTTTTAAAAATTCCTAGATGCATTGCTATATAGTGTGTGTGTATATATATATATATGTATATATATATATATATATAATGAAAATACATCATTTTATTAAACTTAACATACTCATTAACTTCTAACTTAACTTTATTGTGGCCAGACAGTTATATGTATGATTTTGATTCCTTTAAATTTATTCAGATTTTCCTTATGGACCAAAATATATTCTATCCTGGTCAGTATTCACAGCGAACTTGAAAAAGGTGTAGTTTTTTTATTATTCTTGTCTAGAAATTTCGATGTGTTAAGAGATAAAGTTAGTTGAGAGTGTCTTCTACATCCTTATGGAAATTTTTGTCTATATTTTGTATCATTTTATCCATTGCTGAGAGAAAAAAGTTGAAATCTGCATGTTGAAATCTTGAACTCTAATTGGACTTTTGTCTATTTTTCTTTCAGTTTTTTTTTTATGGATTTTTAATATCTATTATTAGGTGCAAACATATTTAGGGTTCTTATGTCCTCTTGATTTATTCTTCTGTCCTTATGAGGTGACACACTTTAATATGGTTACATTCCTTATCCTGAAACTTAAAAAAAAATTATTGGAGCAGAGTAGATTTACAATGTTGTGTTAGTTTCAAGTGGACAGCAGAGAGACTCAGTTAATGCATACATATATGCATATATATTATATATATATATATATGTTCATTCTTTTTCAGATTTTTTTACCCATGTAGGTTATTGCAGCATACTGAGTAGGGCCAGCATATGGGTACTATAAGTAGGGCCTTGTTGGTTATCTATTTTATACATAATAATGTGTGCATGTTAATCCCAGACTGTCTAGTTTATCCTACCTTCCTCTTCCCTTTTGGTAACCATAAGTTTGTTTCTGAAATCTGTGAATCTGTTTCTGCTTTGTAAATAAGTTCACTTGTATCATTTAAAAAAATTAGACTCTACATATGAGTGATATCACATGATACATCTTTCTCTGTGTGAATTACTTCACTTAGTATGATAAACTCTAGGTCCATCCATCTTGCTGCAAAAACATTATTTTTAAAGGAGTACATCAACGCTGTATATTGTCACCCTGCTTATTTAACTTTTATGCAGAATGCATCATGAGAAACGCTGGGCTGGAGGAAGCACAAGCTGGAATCAAGATTGCCAGGAGAAATACAATAACCTCAGATATGCAGATGATACCACTCTTATGGCAGAAAGTGAAGAAGAACTAAAGAGCCTCTTGGTGAAAGTGAAAGAGGAGAGTGAAAAAGGTGGTTTAAAGCTCAACATTCCCCCCCAAAAAAACTCAACATTCAGAAAACTAAGATCATGGCATCTGGTCCCATCACTTCATGGCAAATAGATGGGGAAACAGTGGAAACAGTGGTTGACTTTATTTTTCTGGGCTCCAAAATCACTGCAGATGGTTATTGCAGCCATGAAATTAAAAGACACTTACTCCTTGGAAGGAAAGTTACGACCAACCTAGACAGCATATTGAAAAAGCAGAGACATTACTTTGTCAACAAAGGTCTGTCTGGTCAAGGCTATTGTTTTTCCAGTAGTCATGTATGGATGTGAGAGTTGGACTATAAAGAAAGCTGAGTGCCGAAGAATTGATGCTTTTGAACTATGGTGTTGGAGAAGACTCTTGAGAGTCCCTTGGACTGCAAGGAGATCCAGCCAGTCCATCCTAAAAGAGGTCAGTCCTGAGTGTTCATTGGAAGGACTGATGTTGAAACTGAAACTCCAATACTTTGGCTACCTCATGTGAAGAGCTGACTCATTGGAAAAGACCCTGATGCTGGGAAAGATTGAGGGCAGGAGGAGAAGGGGATGACAGAGGATGAGATGGTTGGATGGCATCATCGACTCAATGGGCGTGGGTTTGGGCGGACTCCAGGAGATGGTGATGGACAGGGAGGCCTGGCGTGCTGCGCTTCATGGGGTCACAAAGATTCCGACACGACTGAGTGACTGAACTGAACTATTCTCTTTTATGGCTGAGTAATACTTCATTGTATACAGGTACCGCCTCTTTATCCATTCCTCTGTCAATGGACATTTAGGTTGCTGGCATAGTTGGCTACTCTAAATTTTGTTCAGTTGTCTCAGTCATGTCAGACTCTTTTCAACCTCACGGACTGCAGCACTCTGGGCTTCCCTGTCCTTCACCATCTCCTGGAGCTTGCTCAAACTTAGTGATGCCGTCCAACCATCTTGTCCTCTGTCATCCCCCTTTCTTCTCCCTTCAATTTTTTCCAGTATCAGTGTCTTTCGCAATGAGTCAGCTCTTCGCATCAGGTGGCCAAAGTACTGGAGCTTCAGCATCAGTTCTTCCAATGAATATTCAGGACTGATTTCTTTTAGAAATGACTAGCTTCATCATCAAAAAAATAAGAAAGCTCCAGAAAAATATCTATTTCTGCTTTATTGACTATGCCAAAGCCTTTGACTGTGTGGATCACAGTAAACTGTGGAAAATTCTTAAAGAGATGGGAATACCAGACCACCTGACCTGCCTCTTTAGAAATTTGTATGCAGGTCAGGAAGCAACAGTTAGAACTGGATATGGAACAACAGACTGGTTCCAAATAGGGAAAGGAGTACATCAAGGCTGTATACTGTCACCCTGCTTATTTAACTTATATGCAGGTTACATCATGAAAAACTCTGGGCTGGATGAGGCACAAACTGGAGTCAAGATTGCTGGGAGAAATATAAACAACTTCAGATATGCAGTTGACACCACTCTTATCCCAGAAAGCGAAGAACTAAAGAGCATCTTGATGAACGTGAAAGAGGAGAGTGAAAAAGTTGGCTTAAAACTGAACATTCAGAAAACTAAGATCATGGCATCTGGTTTCATCACTTTATGGCAAACAGATTGGGAAACAGTGAGAGATTTTATTTTGGGGGGGCTCCAAAATCACTGCAGATGGTGACTGCAGCCTTGAAATTAAAAGACACTTGCTCCTTGGAAGAAAAGTTATGACCAAATTCGACAGCATATTAAAAAGCAGAGACATTACTTTGCCAACAATTGTCCATCTAGTTAAAGCTATGGTTTTTCCAGTAGTCATGTAGGAATCTTTCTGCCTTAAGGGTGATTTCATCTGCATATCTGAGTTTATTGATACTTCTCTTGGCAATCTTGATTGTGACTGTGCTTCATCTAGCCCAGCATTTGCATGATTTACTTTGCATATTTGTTAAAGAAGCAGGGTGACAGTATACAGTCTTAATGTGCCCCCTTTCCACTTTTGAACCAAACCATCGTTCCGTGTCTGGCTCTTTTGTTTCTTGATCTACATACAGACTTCTCAGGAGACAGGTAAGATGTTCTGGTATTCCCATCACTTTCAGAATTTTCAACAGTTTGTTGTGATCCATACAGTCAAACGCTTTAGTGTAGTCAATGAAGCAGAAGTAGATGTTTTTCTGGAATTCTCATGCTTTTTCTATGATTCAGTGGATGTTGGCAGTTTGATCTCTAGTTCCTCTACCTTTTCTAAATCCAGCTTGAACATCTGAGAGTTCTTGGTTGAAGCCCTTGGAGGATTTTGCTCATGACCTTGCTAGCATGTGAAGTGAGTGCAATTGTTTGGCAGTTTGAACATTCTTTGGCATCATCCTTCTTTGTGACTGGAATGAAAACTGACCTTTTCCAGTCCTGTGGCTACTGCTGAGTTTTCCAATTTTGCTGGCATACTGAGTGTAGCACTACAACAGTATCATCTTTTAGGACTTGATATAGCTCATCTGGAATTCCATCACCTCCACTAGCTTTGTTCATAATGGTGCTTCCTAAGGCTCACTTGACTTTGCACTCTAGGATGTCTGACTCTAGGTGAGTGATCACACCGTGGTGGGTATCTGATTTATTTAGGTCTTTTTTGTATAGTTCTGCGTATTCTTGCCACCTCTTCCTAATTTCTTCTGCTTCTGTTAGGTCCATACCATTTCTGTCCTTTATTGTGCCCATCTTTGCATGAAGTGTTCCCTGGGTATCTCTAATTTTCTTGACGAGATCTCTACTCTTTCCCATTTTATTGTTTTCCTGTATTTCTTTGCATTGTTCACTTAGGAAAACTTTCTTATCCCTCCTTGCTATTCTTTGGAATTCCGCATTCAGATGGGTATATCTTTCTTTTCCTCCTTTGTGTTTCACTTCTCTCCTCTTCTCAGATATTTGTAAGGCCTCCCCAGACAACCATTTTACCTTTTTGCATTTCTTTTCCTTCAGGTGGTTTTGATCACTGCCTCCTGTAGTGTCACAAACCTCCATCCATAGTTCTTCAGGTACTCTATCAAATCTAATCCCTGAGTCTATTTATCACTTCCACTGTATAATTATAAGGGATTTGATTTAGGTCATACCTGAATGGCCTAGTGGTTTTCCTTACTTTTTCAGTATACGTCTGAATTTTGCAATAAGAAGCTCATGATATGAACCATAGTCAGCTCCAGGTCTTGTTTTTGCTGACTGTATAGTACTTCTCCATCTTCAGGTGCAAATAATATAATAATCTGATTTCGGTATTGACCATCTGGTAATGTCCATATTTAGAGTTGTCTCTTGTGTTATTGGAAGAGGGTGTTTGCTATGACTACTGCGTTCTCTTGGCAAACTCTGTTAGCCTTTGCCCTGCTTTATTTTGTATTCCAAGGCCAAACTTGCCTGTTACTCCAGCTATCTCTTGACTTCCTACTTTTGCATTCCAGTCACCTGTGATGAAAAGTACATCTTTTTTGGTGTTAGTTCTAAGTCTTGTTGGTCTTCATAGAACAATTCAACTTCAGCTTCTTTGGCATTAGTCATTGGGTCATAGACTTGGATCACTGTGATATTGAATATTTTGTCTTAGAAATGAACCAAGATCATTCTGTTGTTTTTGAGATTGCACCCAAGTACTGCATTTTGGACTCTTTTGTTGAGTATTAGGGCTACTCCATTGCTTCTATGGGATTCTTGCCCATAGTAGTGGATATAATTGTCATCTGAATTAAATTTGCCCATTTCTGTCCATTTTACTTCACTGATTTCTAAAATGTCAATGTTCACTCTTGCCATCTCCTGTTTGACCACTTCCAATTTACCTTGATTCATGGCCCTAACATTCCAGGTTCCTATCCAATATTATTCTTTAGAGCATCAGACCTTACTTTCACCACCAGACATACCCACAACTGACTATTATTTCTGCTTTGGCTCAGCCTCTTCATTTCGTCTAGAGTTATTTCTCTGCTCTTCTTCAGTAGCATATTGGGCACCTACTGACCTGGGAAGTTCATCTTTCAGTGTCATATGTTTTTGCCTTTCATATTGTTCATGGGGTTCTCAAGGCAAGAATACTGAAGTAGTTTGCCATTCCTTTTTCCACTGGACCACGTTTTGTCAGAACTCTCCACAATGACTAGTCCATCTTGGGTGGCCCTACATAGCATGACTCAGTTTCATTGAGTTAGACAAGGCTGTGATCTATGTGATCAGTTTGGTTAGTTTCCTTTGATTGTGGTTTTCATTCTGTCTACTCTCTGATGGATGAGGATGAGTCTTGTGGGAACTTTCTGATGGGAGGGACAGGCTGTGGGGAAAACTGTGCCTTGCCCTGGTGGGCAAGGCCATGCACAGTAAGTATTTAATCCAATTTTCTGCTGATGGGTGCACTGTTTTCCCTCCCTGTAGTTTGGTCTATGGTAGGGATAATGGTGACCTCTTCCAAAAGAACTTATGCCAGCATGACATGCCTCCCACGATTACTGCAGTCAGTGCCCCTGACCCTTGGCAGGCCACTGTCGACCCATATCTCTGCACTCACAGGCAAGTCTGGCTCAGTCTCTTGTGGGGTCATTACTCCTGTGTCCTGGGTCCTGGTGCGCATAAGGTTTTGTTTGTGCGCTCCAAGAGTCTCTGCTTCCCCAGTCCTGTGGAATTTCTGTAATCAAGTCCTACTGGCCTTCAAACTCAAATTCTCTCTGGGGGTTCTCAGTCTCTGTGTCGGATCCCCAGGTTGGGAATCTGTTGTGGGCTCTAGAACTTTAGCATCAGTGTGAAAACTTCTTTGGTATAATTATTCTCAAGTTTGTGAGTTGCCTGGTTGGTGGCTTTTTAGTGGGGCTAATTGTGACCTCCTCCAAGAGGGCTCATGGCACAGGCTGCACCTCCCAGGACTGCTGCAGCCAGAGCCTGTCCTTGTGGCAGGCCACTGCTGACCCATGCCTCCACGGGAGAAACTCAAACACTCAAAGGCAGGGCTGGCAGTTTCTTGTGGAGGTCACTGCTTCTTTCCCTGGGTCTTGGTGAGCACCATGTTTTGTTTGTGCCCTCTGGGTGTCTCTGGTAGGTACATGATTTGATTTTTAAATCTACTGTAAAGAATGCTGCAATAAAAATTGTGGTGCATGCATCTTTTTGAATCACGTCTTTCTCAAGATATATGCCAGGAGAGAGATTGTTGGATCATATGGCAGTTCTACTGTCAGTTTTTTAAGGAACCTCCATACTGCTTTCCATAGTGGCTCCATCAGTTTACATTCCCACCTTGATGGCTCAGTGGTAAAGAATCCATCTACAGTGCAGGAGATGTGGGTTCAATCCCTGGGTCAGGAAGATCCCCTAGCAAAGGAAATGGCAACCCACTCCAGTATTCTTGCCTGGGAAATCCCATGGATAGAGGAATCTGGGGAGCTACAGGCCAAAAGGTCACATGAGTCAGACATGACTGAGCATGCACACATGCTACAGTGTAGGAGTGTCCCTTTTCTCTACACCCTTTCCAGCATTTATAGTTTTTAGGCTTTTTGACAATGTCCATTTTGACCAGCGTGAGGTGATACCTCATCGTAGTTTTGATTTGTATTTCTCATATAATGACTAATGTTAAGCATCTTTTCATGTTCCTCTTGGCCATCTGTGTGTCTTTTTCGGAGAAATGTGTGTTTAGATCTTCTGCCCATTCTCTGATTGGGTTGTTTGCTTCTTTGATATTGAATTAAAGAAACTATTTGTATATTTTGGAGATCCATCCCCTGTCAGTTATTTTGCTTGCAAATATCTTCTTATATTTTGTATGTTATCATTTTTATTTATGGTTTTCTCTGCAGTGAAAAAGTTTTTAAGCTTAATTAGATTCCATTTGTTTATTTTTGTTTATTACCAGTACTCTAGGAGGTGAATCCAAAAACATATGGCTGAGATTTTTGTCAGTGTTCTGCCTTGGTTTTCCTCTAAGATTTTTATAGTGTCCGGTTTTATATTTACGTCTTTCATCCATGTTGAGTTTATTTTGGGGTATGGTGTTAGAGAATATTCTAATTTCATATTTACATATTGTTTCCAGTTTTTCTAGCAACACTTATTGTAAAGACTGTTCTTTCTTCATTGTATATTCTTGCCCCATGTGTCATAGATGAGGCGACAGTAGAAGTGTGGGTTTATTTCTGGGCTTTCCATCCTGTGTCACTGGTCTTTATTTATGTTTTTGTGCCAATACCACACTGTCTTTGTGACTTTCACTTTCTAGTTTAGTCTAAAGTTATGGAGCCTGATTCCTCCAGCTCTGTTTTTTCCTTTCTCGGGATGCTTTGGATATTCTGGGTCTTTTGTGTTTTCATACAAATTTAAATTTTTTTGTTTTAGTTCTGCGAAAATGTCATTGGTAATTTGATAGGATAGGGATTGCATTGGATATGTAGATTGCCTTGGATAGTATAGTTGCTTGACAATATTGATTATTCTAATCCAAGGAGGTGGTATATCCTTCTGTATCATATTTCATTTCTTTCATCAGTATCTTATAGTTTTCAGAGTACAGGTCTTTTTCCTCCTTAGATAGATTCATCCCTAAGTATTTTATTCTGTTTGATATGATGATAAGTAGGATTGTGTCTTTAATTTCTCTTACTAATATTTCATTGTTAGTGTATAGAAATGCTAGAGATTTCTGCATATTAATTTTATATCCTGAAACTTTTACCAAATTTATTGATAAGTTCTAGGAGTTCTGTGATAGCATTTTTAGGATTTTCTATGTATAGTATCATGTCATCTGCAAATAGTAGCAGTTTTACTGCTTCTCTTCCAATTTTGATCCCTTGTATTTATTTTTCTTCTCTGATTGCCATGGCTAGGGCTTCCAAAACTATGTTGAATCAAAGTGGCAACCATGGACATCCTTGTCTTGTTCATGTTCTTAGGATGCTTTCACTTTTCAACATTGAGAATGATATTATTTGTGGGTCTGCCATATATAGCCTTTGTTATGTTGAGGTAAATTCCTGCTATGCTCACTTTCTGGGGAGATTTTTTCTTTTATTATCATAAATAGATGTTAAATTTTGCCTTAAAGCTCTTTCTACATATATTGAGATGCTGCTGCTAAGTCACTTCAGTTGTGTCCAACTCTGTGCGACCCCATAGACGGCAGCCCACCAGGCTCCACCATCCCTGGGATTCTCCAGGCAAGAACACTAGAGTGGGTCACCATTTCCTTCTCCAATGCATGCAAGTGAAAGTGAAATCACTCAGTTGTGTCCAACTCTTTGCGACCCAATGGACTGCAGTCTACCAGGCTCCTCTGTCCATGGGATTTTCCAGGCAAGAGTACTGATTGAGATGATGACATGGTTTTTATTCTTCAGTATGCTAATGTGGTAAATCATGCTAATTTGCATATATTGAAGAGTCCTTGCATCTCTGAGATAAATACGACTTGATCATGATGTATGATCCTTTTAATGTTTTGTTGAATTCAGTTTACTAGTATTTTGTTGAGAATTTTTTGCCTTTATGTTCATCAGTGACATTGGTAGACACTCACGCTGAGGAGTCTGATGTGGGTCTCAGAACTCTCACTCCATCTCCCTGTGACTTCTTCCTTGTCTTTGAATGTAAAATATCATATTTGGTAGGTTCCAGTCTATCATTTGGTGGTTGTTCAGCTGTTAGTTGTGATTTTGTTATATCGGGGAGAGGAAGTGAACTCAAGTCCTTCTACTCTGCCGTATTGTCTGGAATCAAGGGGTTGCTTTCTATTTTGAAGCTTTTTAAAATTAATTTTTGCGTGGTGTATATTGCTGCATCCTGTTACTTTTATTTGTATTTCTATCCTTAATATGGGCTTTATGCAGACTTCATACAGTATCCGCACTGACAATATCTATCTTTTAATTGAAGTATTAGATCCCTGAAATCTAATGTGATTTTTGATATGTTTAGTTTTAAATCTATCATCTTGGTGTTTTATTTATTCTTTGGCTATTCTTTCCCTTTCCTTCGCTTCTTTTGAATCAATGTTATTTTTTATTGCATTTTATTTTCACTATTTGTTTATTAGCATATGTTGTTTTATGTTCTAGTTTTGTCTGTAGGTTTCACAGTATATACCTTTAGCTTATCACTATCACTTTAACTAGCATTGTATCACTTTCCATCCATAATTAAAAAACTTCTATTCCTATTCTCTGTGCCCTCATGCTAATATAGTCATACATTTTAGTTCTACATAAGATATAAACAAACTGTGGAAAATTCTTAAAGAGATGGGAATACCAGACCACCTGACCTTCCTCCTGAGAAATCTGTATGCAGGTCAAGAAGCAACAGTTAGAACTGGATATGAAAGAACAGACTGCTTCCAAATAGGGAAAGGAGTATGTCAAGGCTGTATATTGTCACCCTGCTTATTTAACCTATATGCAGAGTACATCATGTGAAATACTGGGCTGGTTGAAGCACAAGCTGGAATCAAGATTGCAGAGAGAAATATCAATGACCTCAGATATGCAGATGACACCACCCTTACGGCAGAAAGTGAAGAAGAACTAAAGAACCTCTTGATGAAAGTGAAAGAGGAGAGTGAAAAAGGTGTCTTAAAACTCAACATTCAGACAACTAAGATCATGGCATCTGGTCCCATCACTTCATGGCAAATAGATGGGGAAACAATGGAAACAGTGGCTGACTTTAGTTTTTGGGCTCCAAAATCACTGCAGATGGTGATTGCAGCCATGAAATTAAAATGCTTACTCCTTGGAAGAAAAGCTATGACCAACCTAGACAGTGTGTTGAAAAGCAGAGACATTACTTTGCCAACAAAGATCTGTCTAGTTAAGGCTATTGTTTTTCCAGTAGTCATGTATGGATGTGAGACTTGGACTATAAAGAAAGCTGAGAGCCAAAGAATTGATGCTTTTGAACCATGGTGTTGGAGAAGACTCTTGAGAGTCCTTTGGACTGCAAGGAGATCCAACCAGTGCATCCTAAAGTAAATCCATCCTGAATATTCATTGGAAGGACTGATGCTGAAGTTGAATCTCCAGTAGTTGGCCACCTGATGCAAAGAACTGACTTCGTTTGAAAAGTCCCTGATGCTGGGAAAGATTGAAGGCAGGAGGAGAAGGGGATGACAGAGGATGAGATGGTTGGATGGCATCACTGACTCGATGGACATGTTTAGGCAAGTTCTGGGAGTTGGTGATGGACAGGGAAGCCTGGTGTGCTGCTGCAGTCCATGGAGTCGCAAAGAGTTGGATATATCTGAGTGACTGAATTGAACTGAACATATAAACCCCACAGCACACTGCTATTATTTTTGCCTTTAACAGCTAGTCATCTGGCACTACTCACTTCTCTGAAAAGATTCAGATCCCATCTGTTATCTCCCTCTTTCTGCCTGTAGAGTCTAATGACAGAAATGATAGTCAGCTTTATTTTTTCCTTTCCTGAAAAGTCTTTATTTTGCCTTCACTTGTGAAATAATATTTTCCTTGGGTATACAGTTGAGGATTGATTTTTTTTTTCTTTCAGTAATATAAAGGTACCATTTCTCCTCTGGTTTACATAGTTTCTGAAAATATGTTTGTTATATCTTTGGTCTTCTGCATGTAATACTTCTCTGGCTGTTTTTAAGGTCTTTTTGTCACCATTTTTAGAATATCTTTAGTGTTTTAGAGTATGCTTCTTTATTATTTTTCTTCTTGCAATTTTTTGAGCTTCTTGGATCTTAGTTTATAGTTTTTATCAGTTTTGATTATTTTTTCAATCTTTTTATTCTATCTCCTCACACCATTAGCCACCCAATCTCCCCGTGATTCTGTGGTTTGAATTGTATGTGCTAGACTGCTTGATATTGCCCAACCTGTTGCTGATGTTCCATTTGTTTTTTCAGTGTATTTATCTCTGAACTTTATTTTAATATATCTCCTATTGCTATTTTTTCAAGTTCACTGATATTTTCTTCTGCAGTGTTTCATATGCTATTAATCCTATTCAGTTAAGTAGTTTCATTTTTATTTGTGTTTTTCATTGCTAGTAGTTCCATTGTTTTCTTTTTTACATCTTTTGTGTTTCTCACCATTATTTTTAAGTTTTCATTTACAGTCCTGCATGCATGCCGCTTAAGTTGGCATGTCCAATTCTTCGCAACCCTATGGACTGTAGCCCTCTAGGCTCCTCTGTCCATGGGATTTTCCTAGCAAGAATACAGGAATGGGTTGTCCTGCCCTTCTTCAGGGGATCTTCCAGACCGAAAGATTGAACCACATCTTCTGTATTGTAGGTAGATTCTTTACTTCTGAGCCACTAGGGAAACCCTTACACTCCTGAGTATATTTATAACATTTATAATTTCTGTTTTGTAGTCTTTGACTTGCAAGTCCATAATCTGTCCATTTTTGGAGGCCTGTTTGTATTAATTGATACTTATTTTTCTTATGGGTTACATTTTCCTGCTTCTTTGTATGCCTTGAAATTTTGAGTGTCCTACCTAATGAATTTTATGTTGTTAGTTGCTAGATTTTTTTCTTTGTCTTTGAAGAGCATTGGTTTTCTTTTTTTTCCCCCTAGCATTCAGTTGAAATGTTTGAGAACAAGTTTATCTTTTCAAAGTTTTCTTCAAAACGTTCTTAGGACTGATCCAAATAAGTCTTTAGTCTTAGGCTTAGTTCATTCCTAAAGTGTTACCTTTTTCTGATTCTACTCAATATTTTGTGAGTATTTAATGAATTTTTCCCATTCTGATTGGGAATATAAAATGTTTTCAGCTCTCAGTGAGCATGAGGAATTATTCAGCCTTATGCTTGGTATTTTTTCCCCAGTCTAAGTGAGTTGTATCACAAATGTGTTCAGAAACTAGAGAGAACAGCTCTACATATATCCATGCCCAGTTCGGTACAGTTCAGTTACTCAATTGTGTCCGACTCTTTGCAACCCCATGAACCACAGCACGCCAGGCCTCCCTGTCCATCACCAACTCCCGGAGTCCACCCAAATCCATATCCATTGAGTCAGTGATGCCATCCAACCATCTCATCCTCTGTCGTCCCCTTCTCCTCCTGCCCTCAACCTTTCCCAGCATCAGGGTCTTTTCCAATGAGTCAACTATTCGCATCAGGTGGCTGAAGTATTGGAGTTGCATCTTCAACATCAGTCCTTCCAATGAACACCCAGGACTGATCTTTAGGATGGACTGATTGGATCTCCTTGCAGTCCAAGGGACTCTCAAGAGTCTTCTCCAACACCACAGTTCAAAAGCATCAATTCTTCAGTGCTCAGCTTTCTTTATAGTCCAACTCTCACATCCATACATGACCACTGGAAAAACTATAGCCTTGACTAGATGAACCTTTGTTGACAAAGTAATGTCTCTGCTTTTTAATATGCTGTCTAGGTTGGTCATAACTTTTCTTCCAAGGAGTAAGCATCTTTTAATTTCATGGCTGCAATCACCATCTGCAGTGATTTTGGAGCCCAGAAAAATAAAGTCAGCCACTGTTTCCCCATCTATTTGACATGAAGTGATGGGATCAGATGCCATGATCTTAGTTTTCTGAATGTTGAGCTTTAAGCCAACTTTTTCACTCTCTTCTTTCACTTTCATCAAGAGGTTCTTTAGTTCTTCTTCACTTTCTGCCATAAGGGTAGTGTCATCTGCATACCTGAGGTTATTGATATTTCTCCCAGCAATCTGATTCCAGCCTGTGCTTCCTCCAGTCCAGCATTTCTTATGTACTCTGCATATTATTTAAATAAGTAGGGTGACAATATACAACCTTGATGTAGTCCTTTTCCTATTTGGAACCAGTCTGTTTTTCCATGTCCAGTTCTAACAGTTGCTTCCTAACCTGCATACAGATTTCTCAGGAGACACGTCAGGTGGTCTGGTATTCTCATCTCTTTCAGAATTTTCCATAGTTTATTGTGATCCACACAGTCGAAGGCATTAGCATAGTCAATAAAGCAGAAATAGATATTTTTCTGGAATTCTCTTGCTTTTTCGATGATCCAGCGGATGTTGGCAATTTGATCTCTGGTTCCTCTGCCTTTTCTAAAATGAGCTTGAACATCTGGAAGTTCTCGGTTCACGTATTGCTGAAGCCTAACTTGGAGAATTTTAAGCATTACTTTACTAGTGTGTGAAATATCCATGTACACCCCCTGCTCTTTCTCTTTCCATCTCCCTGTCCTCTTGCAGTGTGTCCCACAGTTTCTAGCTATCTCAGGTCTCCCAAACTCCAGTTTCTGTGTTAAGTCTCTGTGGCTTAAGTTCCCCTTACTTGCTTTAAATTCTGAGAACTACGTCCATGATGTAAGCTGGCACAATCATGGGGTATCATTTGTTTCCCTTTTCTGAAGAATCATGTTGCCTGCTTGCAACATCTAAAAATCACTGTTCTATATCTATTTGCCAGGGTGTTGGTTTTTTGTTTTGTTTTTTATTATGGGAGAAAAGTTCCTTAGCAGATAAGTATTTATAGGCAGAAATGAAAGTCCTATAGCCTAGTTCTGTTGTGATAATAATGAACACAATTCATTTAAGGCACTATTTCTGCAAATGTACAACATGGAGCATCTGAATCATTAGATTGGTTGATAATGTATATTTCTGTGATGCACACTTAACCTGCTGAATCATTAATACCGGGGAGATTGTCCTAGGACATAATTTTTAAATGAAAATCCAAATAATCATTTTAATAAGAAAACTAATATAGTAGTCTAAAAACATTAGCCTAAACTATTTTAGCAACTGTAGTGTTTGCATTGAACTGTGTATATGTTTGTATGTACATGCTCATTTTCTAAAATTGTTTTGAGTACCTTTTTTAGTTAGCAACCTAGCTCTCTAAAGATAAGGTGACATTTGTTATGAAATTATAGCTTAGAGTTCCTTCAATATACTGGTATAAAGAGAGTTCCTTTGAAGTTAGAGTGATTCACCCAAAGGAAAAAGTTGTACTTAAATATATTGAGTTATTCAAGGTCAATCCACTAATTCTCACTAATATTTTAAATTCTGGGGATTAAAGGCCCATTCCATCTTCTTTAGGTTTTTTTTACAGATTTTATAGATTTTTGTGGAACATACTGACCTTAGTAAATATTTCTTGAATGAATGAATGAGTATATATGTTAGTTCTTTAAAAGGTATGTGAAGATTTAGCCATATAATCAGAGACCTAACAACATCATAGAGTATAAATGATCTTAAATTAATAAATCATTATTATACATTTTTATTTTTATTTATTTATTTATTTATTTTTTTAATTTTATTTTATTAGTTGGAGGCCAATCACTTCACAACATTTCAGTGGGTTTTGTCATACATTGACACGAATCAGCCATTGAGTTACACGTATTCCCCATCCCGATCCCCCCTCCCACCTCCCTCTCCACCCGACTCCTCTGGGTTCTCCCAGTGCACCAGGCCCGAGCACTCGTCTCATGCATCCCACCTGGGCTAGTGATCTGATTCACCATAGATAATATACATGCTGTTCTTTTGAAATATCCCACCCTCACCTTCTCCCACGGAGTTCAAAAGTTTGTTCTGTACTTCTGTGTTTCATTTTCTGTTTTGCATATAGGGTTATCGTTACCATCTTTCTAAATTCCGTATATATGTGTTAGTATGCTGTAATGTTCTTTATCTTTCTGGCTTACTTCACTCTGTATAATGGGCTCCAGTTTCGTCCATCTCATTAGAACTGATTCAAATGAATTCTTTTTAACAGCTGAGTAATATTCCATGGTGTATATGTACCACAGCTTCCTTATCCATTCATCTGCGGATGGGCATCTAGGCTGCTTCCATGTCCTGGCTATTTTTAAATTTTAGGTGAAAATAGAATTTTTTTCCTAAAGAATCAGATGTTATGAACATCTGATCATATCTTTTGAAAGATGCTACATTGTGCATGCATATGCATACTTTCCCATTTCTATATGAAATATTTGGCCATACAAAGTGATATTAAAAATAAAAGTGAAATGACTTTTAGATATTACACTTTGCAATCTTGTGATTTTATACTTTAAAATAAAACACATTAAAACATATGAGATAGCATATCAGTAGCTCAGTTTTGGAAAGGGCATTAATGTAATTTTATGATCATAGCTTTAATAATCATAAGACCGTACATAGGGTAGAGTAAATGTAGAGATGGTAATAGTGTATGATTGAATAGCAGGCTTTCTAGTATCACTCTGTTGCCTCCTTCAATAACCTTTCTCCTGGCAAAGTTGTAGTAGAAGGGTGAGTTGACCTTAAATCTCAGTCCTCTGCAGGAGGTAGGGATCCTTGCCAGGAGCATCTCCTCGTATCATTAACATAGTCAATTGATAGGCTTTGACAGGCACTTATGCATATTTCAAAATATTGAAAGGGGTCAATCTCAGCTAAACCAGAATTTGCCTGATTGCTCTTGCTAGCTGCCTGTGAGATGTTAGACAGCAACAGTGTGCGACAAAGCCGTATCAAGCTTTCCTAACAAGTTCTACAGCTTAGTGGCCCTGCTAACAAATGACCTTTCAACGCTCTGCTGTCAAATACCTAAGTAAGAACTTTTCCCTCAGCATAAAGTGTTAGGATCATTAGGAGTGTGAAACTTTATGGAAATCTCTCATGGGGTTTTGAGTTTTCAGCGAGATGAATTACCACTTAGTTAAATATCACCTCCACTCATACCCCATCTCCACTGCTTCAATTGTAATTTTTCTAAAACCATAATACTCGAGGCAACACCTGCTTACCTAACGCTTTTTCTCCAGAGGTTCACTACACATGAAATAGCTCGTTACCTCATAGCTATAAGGTGAAGGTAGCAGAAATCAGCACACTGAGCCTTTTAAAAACAATAAGGTATATTTAAAGTTGCTGAAAGTTGCTCCCCCAAAACATAAACAGTCAATATCATCGTTTTAACCACGAAAAGATTATTAATACACAGGTCCCTTTGTCAAATGTACAAACTGGACTCACAGTCACCACTGTAATTTGTAGACATGAAAGCATATTTCAAGCATACATACAATCAAAATTTCACTCATTTCTTCTAGTTGTGGGAAAAGTTAAGTTGAGTTCATGAAGTTAGGATTACAGAATAGTCTCATAATTGGATTTATTAGTTCCATAACAAGAATGCAGATTACCTTAGCAATCTTTTATAATAGACCTCTTTAGACTCAGTAGAATAGCTCTGTTGTTTTTAAATGGTTGCTTCTAAAGCTATGTGTCTTTTAATTTAGATTAACATTTTTCTTATACTATAATTAATACAATTTAATTTGTTTACCATTCCTTTTCATAAACCTATTCTGGTAGCATGAAAGGCTTTTGCTTAAATGAATTCTCTTGACTATTTCCACAGTAACACATGCTCTTTAAAAAATTCTTTCTGCTGCTTTTTATTAAAATGTGACTTATTTTCTCTAAGAAATGGACACATTTGGCAAAAGAGAAAAATAATGTAATGTAGTTAGGAAAAAGAAAGGATGGAAAAAGAAGCATGTCAGCTTCATATTTGGAAGTTTATCTTGTTTCCATTGCATTTATCAACAGTAAGTATAGGTCCATATGTAAAATTTACAATAAAATGCTGCCATTTGCTCTGGGAGATGATCTGGTGATATATGTATCCATACATATAGATCTATCTACATATATATGTATATACATATACATGTATATACACACATATACACACATACATACACACACTCATGTACCTTTAATATGTAAAATATATACAGTAGCCTACTTACTATTGGTTTAATTGACTTTTTAACATAATGAGCAAAAAGTGTATTTTAATGTGAGGTGTTATAGATACTGGAGTTGTGGTTTAGGATGAATCTCTTTTTACTATTATGTGACAATACCAAAGTGATAAATATCCAACCTCACTTTCTAATCATTGATGTGTATCTAAAAAGTGCCCAATAACTCTTCAATCCTTTCAATTATCTGTCACCTGCCATTTTCTAAGCATCCTTTTGTTAAATGATGGTTTTGGTAAAACAGAAATTTTCTTGTAAAGGGTCATTTCTTGCTAATTTACTGCTGCTTCTCTTAAGAGAATTATACAGTTCCCAAGCCACTGAGCTACCGTTTGCATTCCAACCAACCTTATAGTTACTGAATGAGGGTAGAAAGGACAATCAGATAAATATGATGTATAACTATTTAAATTGTCTTTATAAACGTTCTGTTACATGGAACATTTCATCTTCATTTCTAAAAGTTTCCTCCATTTGGATATTTTTCTCCTGTTTGAATAAATGCGATTTCTAAGTTTAGTTGCAGCAATGCAGCACATGGTCAAATATGTTTTTAACTAGGGTTCAGAATAAGAATGTCCCATAAAATAAATATCAGAAATATTTTTGATAAACAAGGTATTGTTTTTAGTAGAAGTATGTCCTGAGTATTGTATGGTACATACTTACAATAAATTATTACTTATTTATCAGAAATTCAAATTTAATTGGGCATTCCCCCTTATCCTTCTTTTAAAAAAAATTCTAAATCTAGCTGGCAACTTTATAAAAGTGATCTCTGATGTCATTGATAGAAGACCATGAATCTTCTGTATAAATTTCAACCCACAGAACAAAACACATAAGGAATGACACTATCCCTAAAATGTTGGTGTATATTTCTCATTGTATTGTTTCACTGACTGCTTAATTTCATTGAAAATGACCAGATTCTTCATTAACTAGATTATTAACTATCAATGAGGAGAAAGATATATGGGTAGGAGTTACCTTAAAATAGAAAAATCTAAACTATATTTCAAGTTAACAAGATGTCTTTTTTTCCTTTGATATCTGTTCTTTCTTTTTCCTTTCCTGAAGGCTGGGGCCTGTCAAATAGATGTGAAAAGGATAACCTTATCACAGTGACAGGTACCTCTGACAGCCATGGCGACTTGACCAGCCACAGGACTGTGGGCTCAGAGGCAGGGACACAGACCTGAACATGATGGGCAGAGCCCTAGGGATGGACCTACCAGCCAGTGGTGGCCCCTTAATCCTGAGGTAGCTCTGCAGCAAGGTGGTATAAATAAAATCTTTATGTAATATTTTCTGGATCTAGAGAGGATGAAGTCAGGTCAACAACTATTGATCTCTCTATTTTAGACTTCATAATGAATATTCATATAAAGGTGAAGTATGGGCCAGGCAGCCTGCCTGGTGATTAGGAGTCTAAGAGTAGGACATTTTCTGCAGTAACTGTTAAAATTAAGCTGGGAAATGAAAAATCCCATTACAGATGGCATTACTTTTTCACGTAGGACAGTGCATGACACTCCCAAAATAAAACTCAAGGTTTAAGTCCATCTATCTTAGTGCTGGTTGAGAGTTGAAAAGGAAGTGGCTTAAGTCAGAGCCATCTTGACAGGTCTGTGCTTTTTCAACACAATCACTGTCTCCATTTTCCAGTTTTATTCCAAATGGAAGAGAGAAGAAATAAACCCTTCTTAAGAGGGCAAATGACATTTCTCTCCTACCATAAATTTTTAAATAAACTTTGTGAAGTATATTTTCTTTGAAAAACAGATCTCATGAATAATTACTATGATCCAGGAATTATTAATAATAATTATTAAAGTGGTAACTATGTAAAGCAAATACTTGACAATGCTATTTTTGTATATATAGCTTGCTTGTAAACAAACTTTCCATTTGCAAATGATACTCAAAGAGAAGATTGTTATTTTGCTTTGGCATTTGTAAACAGAAGTACTTTATAGTTGCAAACTGGTTTTTATAGTATCCTGTCAGTGATTTAACAGGATATATATGTGTCAGTTCTTTAGAAGGCAATGGCAACCCATTCCAGTACTCTTGCCTGGGAAATCCCATGGACAGAGGAGGGGGTCCATGGGGTCCACAGGGTCGCGAAGAGTCGGACACGACTGTATGACTTCACTTTCACTTTTCACTTTCATGTATTGGAGAAGGAAATGGCAACCCACTCCAGTATTCTTGCCTGGAGAATCCCAGGGACGGGAGCCTAGTGGGCTGCCATCTATAGGGTCGCACAGAGTTGGACATGACTGACGTGATTTAGCAGCTGCATATGTGTCAGTGCGGTCAGTTCAGTCGCTCAGTTGTGTCCGACTCTTTGCAACCCCATGAATCGCAGCATGCCAGGCCTCCCTATTCATCATCAACTCTCAGAGTTTACTCAAACTCATGTCCATTGAGTTGGTGATGCCATCCAGCCATCTCATCCTCTGTCGTCCCATTCTCCTCTTGCCCCCAATCCCTCCCAGCATCAGGGTCTTTTCTGATGAGTCAGCTCTTCACATGAGGTGGCCAAAGATTTGTTGGAGTTTCAGCTTCAGCATCAGTTCTTCAAATGAACACCCAGGACTGATCTCCTTTAGGAGGGACTGGTTGGATCTCCTTGCAGTCCAAGGGACTCTCAAGAGTCTTCACCACCCCCACAGTTCGAAAGCATCAAT
The DNA here is from genome assembly GCF_963930625.1 of Muntiacus reevesi. NCBI lineage: Eukaryota > Metazoa > Chordata > Mammalia > Artiodactyla > Cervidae > Muntiacus > Muntiacus reevesi. The sequence continues at coordinate 35,520,125 of NC_089267.1, read as the reverse complement.
TCTTTGGTACTCAGCTTTCTTCACAGTCCAACTCTCACATCCATACATGACCACTGGAAAAACCATAGCCTTGACTAGATGGACATTTGTTGGCAAAGTAATGTCTCTGCTTTTTCAATATGCTGTCTAGGTTGGTCATAACTTTCCTTCCAAGGAGTAAGCGTCTTTTAATTTCATGGCTGCGATCACCATCTTCAGTGATTTTAGAGCCTCCAAAAATAAAGTCTGACACTGTTTCCACTGTTTCCCTATCTATTTCCCATGAAGTGATGGGACCGGATGTCATGATCTTAGTTTTCTGAATGTTGAGCTTTAAGCCAACTTTTTCACTCTCCTCTTTCACTTTCATCAAGAGGCTTTTTAGTTCCTCTTCACTTTCTGCCATAAGGGTGGTGTCATCTGCATATCTGGGGTTATTGATATTTCTCCAGGCAATCTTGAACAAGAGGGCAAACACCCTCTTCCAACAACACAAGAGAAGACTCTACACATGGACATTACCAGATGGTCAACACCAAAATCTGATTGATTATATTCTTTGCAGCCAAAGATGGAGAAGCTCTATACAGTCAGCAAAAACAAGACCAGGAGATGACTGTGGCTCAGATCATGAACTCCTTATTGCAAAATTCAGACTTAAATTGAAGAAAGTAGGGAAAACCTCCAGACCATTCAGGTATGACTGAAATCAAATCCCTTTTGATTATACAGTGGAAGTGAGAAATAGATTTAAGGGACTAGATTTGATAGACAGAGTGCCTGATGAACTATGGACGGAGGTTCGTGACATTGTACAGGAGACAGGGATCAAGATCTTCCCCATGGAAAAGAAATGCAAAAAAGCAAAATGGCTGTCTGAGGAGGCCTTACAAATAGCTGTGAAAAGAAGAGAAGCAAAAAGCAAAGAGGAAAAGGAGAGAGATTCCCATTTGAGTGCAGAGTTCCAAAGAATAGCCAGGAGAGATAAGAAAGCCTTCCTCAGCGATCAATGCAAAGAAATAGAGGAAAACAACAGAATGGGAAAGACTAGAGATCTTGTCAAGAAAATTAGAGATACCAAGGGAACATTTCATGCAAAGATGGCTCAATAAAGGATAGAAATGGTATGGACCTAACAGAAGCAGAAGATATTAAGAAGAGGTGGCAAGAATACACAGAAGAACTGTACAGAAAAGATTTTCATGATCCAGATAATCACGATGGTGTGATCACTCACCTAGAGCCAGACATCCTGGAATATGAAGTCAAGTGGGGCTTAGAAAGCATCACTACGAACAAAGCTAGTGGAGGTGATGGAATTCCAGTTGAACTATTCTAAATCCGGAAAGATGATGCTGTGAAAGTGCTACACTCAATATGCCAGCAAATTTGGAAAACTCAGCAGTGGCCACAGGACTGGAAAAGTTGTTTTCATTCCAATCGCTAAGAAAGGCAATGCCAAAGAATGCTCATAAACTACCGCACAATTGCGCTCATCTCACACGCTAGTAAAAGTAATGCTCAAAATTATCTAAGCCAGGCTTCAGCAATATGTGAACCATGAACTTCAGATGTTCAAGCTGGTTTTAGAAAAGGCAGAGGAACCAGAGATCAAATTGCCAACATCCGTTGGATCATCAAAAAAGCAAGAGAGTTCCAGAAAAATATCTATTTCTGCTTTATTGACTATGCCAAAGCCTTTGACTGTGTGGATCACAATAAATTGTGGAAAATTCTGAAAGAGATGGGAATACCAGACCACCTGACCTGCCTCTTGAGAAACCTATATACAGGTCAGGAAGCCCTCAGCAGTTAGAACTGGACATGGAACAACAGACTGGCTCCAAACAGGGAAAGAAGTACGTCAAGGCTGTATATTGTCACCCTGCTTATTTAACTTATATGCAGAGTACATCATGAGAAATGTTGGGCTGGAGGAAGCACAAGCTGGAATCAAGATTGCTGGGAGAAATGTCAATAACCTCAGATATATGTGTGTACACACATACATATATATATAGAGAGAGAGAAAGGAAAAAGTATATAAATTTATAATAATTAAGAAGAAAAAAATTGTTACTTTTAATAAGTAAAAAATGCTTAATGAACATTTACAAGTGAGCATGCATGGTATCCTAATCCTAAAACATAAGTTCAACCAATCATGTATTTTTTGTGCTTATACATATTTACTTATTATGACTACTGGGCATGATGGTACATTTTGAATAACATGAAACACCTTTATCAAATAATGTTGTTATCATTATTCCTCTTACGGGAATCATGTTTTTTTCTGTCCTACCATATAACTCTATAATATGTATCCTTGAGATTGTAGGCTTTGGTTAAACATAATGGTTAAAACATAATCCCCCATTCCATTGAGAGAACAGATCCAGATACATTTTACTTAAGTTTTACCATGTCAGACACAACTATTATTATCAATCATAGATAGACCAAAAAGAGTACCTGTAGGTCCTTTGATTTTCAAAATAAATATCAGTGCTTTACAGATGTGAGATAAAAATTAAGGCATCATAGCAACTTCTTAGAGTACTAGAGTGTACCCTTTTTTTGAACAATAGCGCCTACCTTGTTTTAGTTGCAGTTGATTTACAATATTAGTTTCAGGTGCACAACATAGTGATTTCAGGTTTTTATAGGTTATAGTCTATCCACTCCAGTATTCTTGCCTGAAGAATTCCATGGACAGAGGAGCCTGGTGGGCTACAGTCCATGGGGTCACAAAATGTTGGACACAACTGAATGACTAACACTTTTTCATACTCCATTTAAAGTTATTATATTGCCTATATTCCTTGTGCTGTAGAAATATCCTTATGGTTGAATTATTTTAACAGAGTTGTTTGTGCATCTTAAACCCCACCCCTTATTTTGCTCCACCCCCTCCTACCCACTGGTAGCCCTAAGTTTGTTCTCTACATCTATGAGTCTGTCTGGTTTGTTATATTCATCTTTTTGTTTGTTTTTATTCCATTCTACATATAAGTGAAAGCATACATCATTTGTCTTACTCTGTTTGATCTATTTCACTAAGCATAACATCCCTCCTGGTCCATCCATGTTTTGAAAAGAGCAAAATTTCATTCTTTCTTAGGATTAATATTAATATTGGGCTTCCTAGGTGGCTCAGTGGTAAAGAATCCGCCTGCCAATGCAGGAGATGAAAGAGATGAGGGTTCACTTGATAGGTTGGGAAGATACCCTGGAGTGGGAAATGACAACCTGCTCCATCCAGTATTCTTGCCCAGAAAATTTCATAGACAGAGGAGCCTCGAGGGCTCCATGGGGCTGCAAAGAGTCTGATATGACAGAGCACACACATACACACACGTCAATATTCTCTACATCTTGGCTATTATAAATAAGTGCCTTCATTTTTATAAGTGGGATGAGAATGAATATAAGACACCACCACTAAGTACTGGGGTCTCTGGTTATTCAGCAGCAGGTAACTATAACAGACTTCTCCTCAACTGGAAACCACAGTTAGTTCTAGAGCAGATCAGGTATCTTAGTGTGAATAACACCTCTCAGCTGTACAGTTTGTGACCTTCTATTCTCTGAACACTACTGGCCTTACTCCCAACAATTAGAAATACAAGTATTTGGGTATAAGTTAGAAGCTGGAATAGACTGTTAATTCTGCCTGTTAAAATAATAATAATGTTACTGTTTGATTTTCAAGTTGCTTTAAGTTCTAGCCTGATTATGCCCTTACTAGTTCTCCTAGAGTTGTGCCTCTGGCTTTCAGATCATCATTTGGAACTGGATAGTTGGTGTCAGTCATATTGATAATCTGGCTGAAACCCCACCTAAGACCCATTCATAATTACCTTTCTCCTTGCTCAGCCTCTCTGATGGGTAGACACTGATGCCAGAATACTGCAAAATGTGTTAAGACAGAGAAGAAGCTAATCAACTTTGGATTCTGTCTTAGTCTGCTTGAGCCACTATGACAAAATACCATGGACTGGGTGGTTTAAACAACAAATGTTTATTTCTCACGGTTCGGGAGTCTGGAAGTCTGAGATGAGGGTGTGAACACAGTTGGGTTCTACTGAGGGCTTTCTTCCTGGCTGGCAGACAACCACCTTCTGGCTGTGTGCTCAGAAGGCCTTTCCTCAGTGCATATGCAGGAGTTGGGGGAGGAGAGGAAGAGAGAATTATCTTCGTCCTCTTATTATAAGTGTACTAATTCTCTCAAGAGGATCAGACCCTCATGACCTATTTGTTGTTGTTGTTCAATCACTAAGTCATGTCTGACTCTTTGCGACCCCATGCCACTATGCTCTTCTGTCCTGTACTATCTCCCAGAGTTTGCTCAAATTCATGTCCATAGAGTTGGTGGTGCTGTTTAACCATCTCATCCTCTGCCACCCCCTTCTCCTTTTGCCTTACATCTTTCCCAGCATCAAGATCTTTTTCAATGAGTTGGTTCTTCGCATCAGGTGGCCAAAGTACTAGAGCTTCAGCTTCAGCATCAGTCCTCCCAATGAATATTCAGGGTTGATTTCCTTTAGGATTGACTGGTTTGATCTCCTTGCAGTCCAAGGAACTCTCAAGAGTGTTCTCCAGCACCACAATTCGAAAGCATCAATTCTTCGGCATTCAGCCTTCTTTATGGTCCAATACTCACATCCATATATGACTAATGGAAAAACCATATAGCTTTGACTATATGGACCTTTGTTGGCAAAGTGATGTCTCTGCTTTTAAATACACTGTCTAGATTTGTCATAGTTTTCCTCACAACCTAATCTAAATGTAATTAAGTACTGAAGCCCTTCCTCCAAGTACTAATCACATTGGGGATTAAGGCTTCAAGATATGAATGTGGAGGATGTATACATTTAGTCCATAACAGATGATGTGCAAAAAAGGTGTTAACATAGCAGTCCTGTGGCTGCTGACCTGAGAAAGGATTGCTTGCAAGGTTGGCCCTTGGGTGATGCTAGAGAACTTAGATTTTGAGTTTGTTCCCACCAATCCCTTACTCCTAAGAGGGGCTTACTCTTTGAACTTTTTGTACAAACAATATAGTTTACACTGAACAACTGCTTTCCCTCTGAAAGTCTGGATCTTTGGTATGTGTTTAGCTAAGGGTGACCAGCCCCCAGAGGAAACCTTGGGTAATGAGTCTGTAATAAGTTTCCTGGGTGGACAACATTTCACACATGTTGGCACAGTTTGATACTGGAAGAATTGAGCATTTCCTGTATGATTCCACTGGAAGATGACTATTGGAAATATGCACCCAGTTTCCTCCAGACTTCACCCCATGTGCCTTTCCCCATAATGCATTCACCTTTTCCCTGTAATGACTCATCAACGTGGCTGTCACTATATGCTGAGTCCTCATGGTGAGTTACCAGATCTGTGGTGGTCTTGGGGATATCTGATGGCAAGTAGAGAACCAAAGAGGATCCCTCCCCCTCATCCACCCACCCATAGACCCACCAATGTTCCAACCGAGATTCTTTTGCTAGAAAACTTTGACCTTTAATGAAAGGAGATTTAGATTTTTATTAATTAATACCAGTAACATGCAGGTTTTAATGATTTATATGCTTGCTTAACTTATCTGTCTTCATTCTTTGTCTGCTTTTCCTAACCTCTAATTGCTCCTCAAACTGCTTCAATGCGATTTTTTCCCCTCATTACTCTTCTGAAGCAGAGTGAAGTGCTGAAGCTCACCCTTAAACTCCATCTTGCCAGTTTTCATTCCTTATCCTTCATCTTACTCTGTCAGCATGATTCCCCACAGTTGAACTCTCTCTTTCCTTGAAATATTTTCTTCCTTGGGTATTGAAATACCACTGTTGCCTGATTTTCCTCTGACTCCTCTATCCACTCCTTTTCTGTCTCGTTCACTAATTTTGCCTCCTGTTTTCGAAGCTTCAGATGTTGGAACAGCTTGGTTCTGAGCTGCCTTCTATTCTTTATTTAGACACTCTTCCTTGTCTCATGGCTTCTAGTGTCATATCTTTAAAATATCATCCATACGCTGATACCACTAGAATTTATATCTCTGACATCAGACTCTCCCTTGAGCTTCAGACTTTCATATGAAACCACACAGTGCAGCTCTCTGTTTATAAGTATGGTAGTGGTTTAGTTGCTAACTCGTGTCCGACTCTTGCAATCCCATGGACTGTAGCCGGTCAGGCTCCTCTGTCCATGGGATTCTCCAGGCAAGAATACTGGAGTGGGTTGCCATTTCCTCTCCAGGGGATCTTCCCAACGCAGGAATCTTATAAGTATAAAGGCTTTCAAACTTGGAATGCTCACAGCAGGACTCTTGATTCTTTGTCCCCATATTCCTATCTCTGTGTATATCTCCTCTATCTTTCTTTCTTGACCAATGACATTTAGCATCTACCCTGCTCTAGGAGCTAACCACCATTTTTATCCTCAGTAATCACAGTTCCAGAACATCATCAGATTGTACTTTGGTTCCAGTGGGATTCATGTATTGTACCCTAGTAACTCTGGATCGGGACTCTTTAAACCCATGCTCTTCAAGTTATATGAGAATACAAGCCTCTTTGAGAATTTTATAACTATCAACCATCTAAGTAAAATACAGATATCTACATAAACCAAGCTGTATATATATGTGTGTGTGTGTGTGTATTTATATTATGTTAGTTTCTCAATCATGTTTGACTCTATGACCTCATGAACTGTAGCCTACCAGGCTACTCTCTCCTTGGAATTCTCTGGGCAAGAATACTGGAGTGGGTACCAATTCCATTCTCCAGGGGATCCTTCCCAACGCAGGGACTGAACCCAGGTCTTATGCATTGCAGGTGGATTCTTTACCAGCTGAACCACCAGGGAAGCCTCATTTGTGTTACATATTTTTATAACATATATATATATATATATATATATATATAATTACAATGCATATATATTTAATGGATATATAAGTTTTCAAGTGCATTAAAACAATATGTGGAAGAAAATCAAAATCATAAGAAAGGATAGTTTAGGTATGCTAGAGTAACAATTTAAAAAAACCTCAGTTTTTTTTTTTTTCCTCCTTTGTTTTCATATGATACGTGTCCATTGCTGTGTTGGCACTTGTCTCTCATATCAGACCTTCACTATATAATTATCTTATCTAAACCTCGTCTTGGCCATTATCATCTCTTGCCTGATTGGTAAGAGCCTTATAATGGTCTCCCTGCTTAAATCATCGGAGAAGGCGATGGCACCCCACTCCAGTACTCTTGCCTGGAAAACCCCATGGACGGAGGAGCCTGGTGGGCTGCAGTCCATGGGGTCACGAAGAGTCAGACATGACTGAGCGACTTCACTTTCACTTTCATGCATTGGAGAAGGAAATGGCAGCCCACTCCAGTGTTCTTGCCTGGAGAATCCCAGGGACGGGGGAGCCTGGTGGGCTGCCGTCTGTGGGGTCGCACAGAGTCGGACACGACTGAAGTGACTTGGCAGCAGCAGCAGCAGCTTCTGTCATTGTCCCTAACCGTAATCATTTTTTGAGTGACTCTGGAGTAGGGGGTAGGGGAGTGAGTGCAGTAAGTAGACTGCATGAACGAGACTCTTGGACCCGACCCCTGACTAGTCCTGTCAGTTTCCTATCTTTACAATAGTGACCATAATAGTGTTTATTACAGGGTCATTGTGAAGATTACCTAGTTTGGTTTTATTTACACACACACACACACACACACACACACACACGCGCGCGCGCGCGACCCTGGTTTGATTCATGAGTTGGAGGTTTCCCTGGAGAGGGATAGGCTACCCTCTCCAGTATTCTTGGGCTTCCCCGGTGGCTCAGACAATAGAGAATCTGCCTGCAATGTTGGAGACCTGGGTTTGATCCCTGGGTTGGGAAGATCCCCTGGAGGAGGGCATGGCAACCCACTCCAGTATTCTTGCCTGGAGAATCCCCGTGGACAAAGGAGCCTGGCGGGCTACAGTCCATGGGGTCACAAAGATTTGGATATGACTGAGCAACTAAGCACGCATGTGCGCGCACACACACACACGCGCACACACACACACACACACGCACACACATCTATGTGAACATAAAACATTTGGATAGCATCTGGTACAAGAAACAGTAATTATAGTATAGTTCCAGTTCAAGTTCAAAGGCCTGAGAGCCAGGAGAGCCAATAGTACAAGTGTCAATCTGAAATCTGACAGACTCAAGATCTCAGATGAGTTAATTTTTAAGCTCTAGTTAAGACTGATGTCCTAGCTCAAACAGTCAGGCAGGAGTTCTCTCTTATTCAGTCTTTTTTGTTTTATTCAGGTTTTTAATCAATTAGATAATTGCTACCCATATTGAGGGAGGGACTGCTTTATTCCATCCACTAATTCAAATGTAAATCTCTTCCAAAAATGCTCCAGGGAACTCCCAACACTGAACTCTCCCATGACTAGATCATTAGGTGCCCAGAATGTTTGACCAAATATCTGGGCCACTAATGGTCTAGTCAAATTGACACATAAAATTACCATCACAATTACTACTACTGTTAATGCACTCCTCGGCTTGAGTCAGCTTTTAGAAGTATAAATCCGGTCATGTCACTTCACTTCCTAGTTCATGTCTTCCAACAATCGCTCATCACATTTCCTGTACAGACACACACACACAACACCTCTGATTCTGCCAGAATCCCATCTACACTTCTGTCATAGGCTCCTTCAGGTAGGTTCTTTTTTAAGAATAATTAGTCTTTGATTCCATTATAGTTGCTTTACAATGTGGCATTAGTTTCTGCTGTATAATGCAGTGAATCAGCTATATGTACGCGTATATCCCCTCCCTCTGGGACTGCCCTTCCAACACCTCCCCGCCCAGTCCCGCCCTACTGTGTCACCTCAGAGCACTGAGCTGAGCTCCTTGGGTTATATGCAGGTTCCCACTAGCTAGCTATTTGACACATGCTAATGTACATATAGGGTGTATATGTATGATATTGAGCTTCATGAGCTGTTTGTTTATTTTGGAGATTAATCCCTCCTCAGTTGCTTCACTGGCAAACATTTCCTCCCATTTTGAAGATTCTCTTTTTGTCTTGTTTATGGTTTCCTTTGATGTGGAAAACCTTTTAGGTTTAATTAGGTCCCATTCTCAGGTTTATCAGATGTTCTTCTACAAGACCACCCTTCAGGGGCCCATTGACCCCCCACCCTGCCCAACTCAGAGAAGTTACACCAAAATTTCTAAGTTGCCTCTTTAAAACATTTGTTACTACTCTTGAGGCAAGAAAAAAAAAAAAAGCAGCACCTCATGAAACCCCAGCACCCCCATATTTCCTCCAAATAAACCCTCTTTTCAACTTCCCTAATTCTTGGTATTTGTTTATACAGTGGGAGGTGGATAATATGTTGAGTTCTTGTCTACTTGGACACTTTCTTTGCAAGTCTGGCAGATGGTCTAACTCTAGCACTTTACTATAGAATAAGGGGTCAATTATCATCTGTTCTCTTGAGACCCCAACCAAAACAGATAAACAAAGGACCCATTTTTAATATCTCATTACATAAGTATTGTCGCATTATTTCTAAAGTGGGTATTTTTCACTGTTACAACAGTGTTTGGAGATGTTCATGTTCACCAGTGTTACATGCTTTTATTTGTAAAATCTGTAGTTCATTAATTACTAAAAACTACTAATGAAAATATTTCACTTCTTCTATTATTTATGTGTTGTTTAAAAGAGTGCACAACCTGAGAGTTGTGAGTTAAGCTTTATTTGGAGCAAAATGAAGACTGCAGCCCGGAGGACAGCACCTCAGATAGCTCTAAGAAACTGCTTTAAAGAGGCAGGGAGACGGGCAGGATATATATGATTTTGGTGAAGGGGGAGTTCATACATTTAAGCACCTACTTTTGCATATTTCTGCTAGTCATGAGGAACAGATGACTTCTTGAAGGAATTTAGTGCTTTTCTAGATATGAGGTGATGTAAGAATTGGGCTCATAAAATATCTAAATGAAGACCTGTCCTGCAGGTTTTCCAGAGCCCAGAAGGCCTCATTCCTGATCTTCACCCTGACCTCCCTTCAGGGGATGTTGAAAGTCAAGACTGCAGCACCATGTGTGATTTAATTCCTGTAGAGATAGATGACAGGTGCCCGTGGCAAGTGTCAAAATTTGTAGTTGACCTATGTATGCAGATGACCTTTTTGTCTAAAGTATGTACAGTGTTTACATATTTATATAATGTAAAAGTATAATACCAATGAGCTTGGACAATTTTCATTTAATCACTAAATAACGCATTTTGTCTTTGGTTAAAATCATGTGTTTATGTCCTATATCCAGATACTTATGCTAGTCTTGGTGTTCTTTTCTGTGCTTGTATAAAATACATACATTCCCTTTGTAAAACTTCTTGAAATTTATTTTCAATATTTAAAGTTTCTTTTGAGAGTTATGTTTTATTTGGTGGGAAGTTTTAGAAATTCAAGCCTGGGAGGTAGCATCTCAAGTAAACTTGAGAGGACTAATCCAAAGAGGCAAGGGAAGAGCTAGAATCTAGAGAGTTTTGCAACAAAGGACAGGTATTCAGAAATATCAAGAGATTGTTAAAGAAAACTAGATATCCCTAGTTAAGGAATTTAGTGCTTTTCTATGTATGAGAAGATGCAAGAGTCTGTACTCACTGAAACCATTCCTTAGTTACATATACCTCACCTATCTGGGTTCAGTAGCCTCCGTTTTCACATCTTGAGTTTCTTCAGGGCTCAGTGACTCACACTGGAGGGCTATAATCACTGATAATTGTGACATCTTTTGTTTACCGATATAGCAGGAAATATTCCATTTCTAGATCCTCATCTTGGCAAGGAATTCAACCAATATTATGAGACATTTTATGACCAAATTTTGTCCCAAGGCATTGGGAGGCTCATCCTAGATCAGGTGACATTTTTTGTTGATATGCCACTCTGTGTACTAATTTGTGGTCTAGACCCTGTTGATAATTAAAATAATTAGATTCTCTGTCTTGCTAGTCTATGATTCAGGAGATAGTCTCCCTTGTTGCTTCTTTGCATACCTAGACTCACACTATTAAAATTATTCTATGTAGCATTATAAATATGATCTATTTCCTCAAGATATTTAGCCATCAATCTTGTTTGAAGCCTGGTTACATATTGAGTACTAGTGAGAAAACAGTCTATAAAAGAGAATATAAGTAATGTAGGTAGTAGCACTGACAAAGTCATAGTGCAATAGGAAGACACAAATCAAAATCAAACAATTTGGAAACAAAGAACAAATTAAGACAATTAATACAACCATCAGGTTCACAGGAGAGTCAGCTGAAGAAGTCAAATTCTGGCAGGATTAGGTAGAGAAAAAAGGATAAATGTCTCATCTTTGTTTACAAAAATATACTGTATTAATTTGTAGGTCATAGCATAAGAGAGGCTGGGCCGGGCGGGGGGGTGGACAGGGAAACAACAATTAAAGCTAGTATATTTCCAAAAGTCATAAAGTTATAAATCATGTTCATCAGTCCCATTCTTGTTGCTCTGGATGAAATAATTAGGTTTTCCATTAATTTTGTCATTTGCTACCCAGTTCTGTGGTATTATATAAAGTTATCAGAAACTAATATTTGTTTAACAAGTTTTTTTGAGTCTTCTTGAAAATCTTCATTTTGTAAAAGCATCAGTATAAAGTAATAATTGCCTATAAAGGATAAATCTTAAACAGCATGATTAAATATTTGAATACAATGCAAGTAGCAGGAAACTTGGATATTCCTGTGCCATAATATTTTAGGATAACTAGAATTATGATTGACAACATTATATTAGGACAGGTCAGATGTTAGGGATTCCATATAAAGTTTGGAATATCTATATTAATGCTATTTATACATATACTATAACCTAAGTTTCATCTCCATTCCTTTGACAATGTTTTGAAATAATTAAACATACCTAATAAATGTACTTTAACATTCATCTCTGAGATATTGCAGAATTCTTTCAAAGCATCCCAGACTATGTTGGAAGTTAAAACAACTTTAGTTAGATTTTGATATTTGGGAATTTTTTTAAAAATATCAAAAAAAGTTTTAAAACACAATAGGGTCACAGGTCTTTATGAACCGATACTTATTTAACCAAAGTCACAAAAAATTTACTTATGGGCAAAGAAACTCACAAAATCTTATATCAAAAAGGAGTACTCTAACAGAGAGAGAATTCAAATTCCAGTCTTGTATCAGCTTACTAAACTACAAAATCCCTTTATTTACTTAACTTCAATCTAAATTTAGTTGATCCTAAACATGCAAAAAACTTTTTCTTGGGGTTCCTTTCCATAGCCTTTCATCACTTTCATCACTTTCTGTGTATATATATATATGTATATACACACACACACACACACACACACACACATATATATCAGCTTGTTTCTTATTTCTTCATCCAAATAAAAGATATTTTATTAAATAGAACTCTAACATTCTTTTTCCTCAATAAATATAATTCCATTCCTCATACCTTTCTTTACTGAAAACACACAGTTTAGTTTTAATTATATGGTTAAATTAGAATCCTCAGTTATTAAAAAAAAGAAAAAACTTAATTTCTAGTGAAAACTAAGAAGTAAGCAATTATGAACTGTCTTTTACATTAGCATTCTGAATATTGGTGAACATCATTATCAGTGATAATTTCTAAAAACATTTATTTTCTGGGAGAGAACAGCTCAGGGTAACACCATTTTCATTAATAATCCTAAATACCTTTAGTTTCTCTATTTAGTAATTGTTATCTCAGTAGCTTCTTTTTTTGGATATTATCTAGCTATTCAGTAAACTTCTATCACTTAAATTAGCACAATTCTAGAACTTTGTTATCAAAAATCTGAAGAGATCATTTTAATTAGATATTTATAAAGTATATTTTTTAAGAGTTTACCCAGATGCTCTTATCTCACTTATACTTAGTTTCATCATATCAAGTTATATTTCTGCAACAGATATAATCAAGTCTTTCTTGACTTCTATTATAGTTAGTTACAATACAGCATTATACTTATTATTGACTCTAAAGACATGTCTATATTAATTAGATCAACAAACTTTAGTAATAAGTATCAACTTAATATTGAACATCTCCCAGTTTGTGTGAACCTGAAAGTCACTTTGGCCAGTTTCTTCAGTTTATAAGCCCTTTCTTTTAAATTGAACAGAGCTGTTTATAAATTCAGTTTTGATAAGATATTCCAGAGAGAGAGCTATCTCATAGGTAATGTGTATACAGACACATAATAGAAACAGGCAAAACTAGAGATCTCATGGCTTTACTTTGATTGGTAGAGATTTGCAAGAGAAAGACAGTTGGTTTTAGTTCCCCAAAGAACAAGTCTGTCACTTAAATGGTAATAAAAGATTGTTTTGTCCAGCTACATCAACTATGTATCAGTGAGAATATTTTTAACTAAACTGAAATTTTCAAGGTCTATCATGTCTTTAAAATCTTGTATAAGGCTTTTTTTTGATATTGAGCTGCAGGAACTGCTTGTATATTTTGGAGATTAATCCCTTGCCAGTTGCTTTGCTTACAAATATTTTCTTCCATTCAGAGGGTTGTCTTTTCATTTTGTTTATGGTTTACTTTTCTGTGCAAAAGCTTTCAAGTTTAATTAGGTCCCATTTATTTTTGGTTTTATTTTCATTACTCTAGGAGTTGGATTGAAAAACCATTATCAGTATTTTAAAACTGTTATTGTTTTCTAAAATGTGAAAACCTTTGCCATTCACTGTTGGTACTATAGTTGACCTTTGAACAACACAGGTTTGAACCATGCAAGTCCACTTACATGCAGATTCTTTCCAATAAACATATATATGTATACACTGTAAATATTTTTTCTCTTATATTTCCTTAACATTAACTTTTTTCTAGCTTACTTTATTGTAAAACTAGTGTATAATACATATATAAAACATGTTGAATGTTTGGATTGTTGGCAAGGCTTCTGATTAACAGAAGTAGGCTATTAGCAGTTAAGCCCTTGTGGAGTCAAAAAGCTATGCACCTATTTTTGACTTTGTGGGATGGTTAGCAGCCCGAACCCCTGTACTATTAGAGGGTCAACTGTACAGAAAACTTAAGAACTAAAGGATTGTGTGTGTGTGTGTGTGTGTGTAGAAATGGGGTAAAGAACTAAAGAAGTGTGTGTGTATGTATGGAGAAATGGGGTCAAAGTAATGGGCAATGTGAAGAAGTCCAGCTGATAAAGTCAGTGTATGAACTTGCCATGATCCTGTATTTTAAACATGATTAGGTCTTTAGAGATGGTTTTTCTTCAACTGATTGGAACTCCCTACAGAGAAATTTATTCTAGTTGTTGTCGATTATCTGTGAACCTCTGAATGGAAAATCAGTAGATGAATGCACTCAGAAGGTAGTCTTTATTCAGTTTGGGTTCACCTCCCCACCACCCACCCCAAATCCAGTTGAAGAACTTGAAGAGTTAGCTGCTCTAAGCAGTAAGATCCTTTATGTTATGGATAAAAGCTAAAAATGAAAGTCATGCTCTGTCAATACCTCTGGAATAATTTATGGAATAATTTACTGAAGCCTTTCAAGGAGGACTTGGGAAGTAGATTTAGCATGCTGTTTCTGACTTTGAAGTATAAAATGGCAGGCTTGCTTTCCTGTTCCTTTTATCTTCTGATAGGTAAGAGTTATGAGTAAACTCAGACTCCCAAATAGAGTAATTAAAATGAAGACCAGCAAACAGGAGGTGAAATGAACACTTTTAAAAGTTCGATTTGGGATACAATCCTTATTGAAAAATAATCACTTTTCCCTCTAAATGAACACTTCCAAATAGCCAGATTTTACTGTTGGTAGAGGAAATACTGGCTTAGTGCCAACTTCTGTATTAAGAAAATACATAAAATTTTTGGCAATTTAAACACATTTTTTTACTGAGTCATCACTAATCTCTTTGGCATCTTAGGAAGACTGAACATTAAATAAAACCGATGATAAGTGAAAAGTGTTGGTATTAACTGCCAGATATTTGGGCTAAATAACTCCTGGGTCCTGGGAGTGATTTGATTCCAAGGCCTGAAGCCTTTAGTAATTAGTAGGAAGAGGGAGATTGTGAAAGAATTTTCTTTATCTTTTACTCTGTTTCTCATGGTCATTTCATTAAAAAGATCTGGATGTATTCAAGTAACTTTTTAGGTCCTCTGCAAAATAAGGATAGCTTTTGATGCATTAATGCATCAGAGTAATGCTTTATGCATACTCATGAAACCAAAAGCCAAACTTATATTTACTCCACTATAAAGAATAAGATGCAACAAGGAAAGAGGACTTGCCTTTGCTAATATCAATTACTAACATCTTGAAGTCAATGATGCCCATAGGAAGTCAGTAATCCAGGCAGATGTGTGCTTATGAGTGAACTGAACAGAAAGAAAAGATGTCATAAAAAGAGAAAAAGAAAGGCAGGAAAAAGAAGGCATTTTGGATGCTTTTGAGCAGGGACCTTGATATAACCAAAGGGCAGTCAAGTAGGAAAAATGAGTAATATTTATACCATACACTATTTCTAACTGCTTTCTTAATCCTTTTTGCAGCACGATGGAGCCTTTCCTGGTAAGACACAAGTAAGCCCTTGTGCTTTACTTACCATTAAAGATAAAGTGAACATTACATTTAGTGCATGTACCACTTTTTAGCAGGTAAGCATGAACTTGCACATAGAGACACTCGTGGATTTGGCTTTGAAAAACTTATAACGGCTCATGATGGTAACGGGCAAATTGAATTTAAGCTAAATAGGATATTTGTCAATGAAAATAAGTAATATGGACTGACAGTTTTTCCCACTTTCAAGTTCTCTGACAAACTAGAGGCATAGTCTCTAGTGCCAGAGAAAATCATACACATGACGAAGTACCTTCAAACATTTACAAAAGAAGTGTCTTCCCAATTCAAGATGTAACACTAGCATGATGGGAGAAGTTCAAAGAACTCACAGTGGTTTTGGTTAAACTGACTCTGAACTTCTTGCATGGAATTTCAACAGAAATAGCCCACATTGTAAGTTTTGCCTAGTAGATGAACCACGGGAGATCAATTGTGTGAATTTATATTATTGCTCCATTATTGTGCCATCACACCTCAAATCCAGTTGCTCGGGTACTGTATGAGTGCTGGTTTTAATCTCATTTTTGATATGATTAATTCAGACTTAGTTTATCTTTTCTACTACCAAAAATTATCAGAGTTACTTGCCTGTGTGAGTTCCCCCCTCTCTTCCTCTGCCTTGATTTAGAAGGTCAGGTCTTTCAGACTGTACAGTAGAAGATGGATGCTGTGTAGATCCTTGTATAACCCTTGGGAGGGAGATAACCTGGAATGCCACCAGGCCCATGGTGGTTCTCCATGACAGAGAAGTACATTTTTATGCACAGCATCACTACGATTTTGGAACTTGGCACCACAGCTTGTGTAGCCTGCTCTAGCCAACACGTGGATAGAAAAAGAAGCACTGGTATATTTTCTGTGTATTACAACATTCATATATGCATTTGGGTATCATTATCCGTATTACACAGAGAAAGACTTTAGAAAGATATATCCAAGAACACATGATCTATAGAGGAGAACTGGGATTTAACTGTATGGCTTCAGAGGGACCACTTCTATCAGTTATCTATCACATATAGGTATATTAGGCTTTCACATCTTTGTCTCCTAAAATACAAAACTGCCCAGTGAAGTATTATTGCTACCATTATTACCACGTTTCAGGTAGGAAGGCTGAGACTCGAAAAATGTAAATCATTCTTAACGGAAGCTCCCGCACTAGAACATGCTGATTTTAGACTTTGAACTGTTTCTTGTTTATATTGACATAAATGAAACCTTCACTCTAAGAGAAAGTGATTTCATTACTTGGTAAATAAGAACTCCTCCTGTTCTTGTTTTATTTAAACAAGTTTTAGTTCAGTATGTTGAGGGTTTTCCTGATGACTCCAGGGTAAAGAATCCACCTGCCAGTGCAGGAGACACGGGTTCAATCCCTGGGTCAGGAAGGTCCCCTGGAGAAGGCGGTGACAACCTACTTCTATTCTCGCTTGGGAAATCCCATGAGGAGAGAAGCTTGATGGGCGACAGTCCATGGGGTTGCAAAGAATACAACACAACTTAGCTAAACAACAACTAACATGTTTATAGAAGAGACTTTTGAAAATCCATTTTTAGAGGAATGAATTAAAGAGAATATGTTTTAGTAAAATAACATAATTCTAGGTTTAAAATCTAAAAGAGATCCAGAAAAATGATTCAAACATTTATTAAGTATGAAATATGTTTATTAATAAAAACTGCACTTTTTAGTTTGTTATATGATAGTAAAGCATTCACATTTGCAGCATCAAAAATTTAACATTAGCCTTTTCTTTTTCCTTTTAACAGTGTTCCAGAATTTGTTATAACTTCAATATATTACAAGTTGTGTATCAACTTGGCATCTTAGTCTTTGTGAATTTTGTTTAAATTATGTGAAAAATGCAATTTGACCCCAAGCAAAGATTGAACATATACTACTTCTGGGCTGATTTGCATCTTCATTTTTATTTCCTTTTTAAAACAGATTTTTCTTTTTCAAATCATAGACTATTTTGGACTGTCCATTGATTTATAAGGGATTCTCAGGATCCTGTAAGAAATATTCACAGGTTTATACAGTTTCAGGTAAAATTGAAAGAAACTAATGCTGTATTCTTTCATGTAGTATTAGGTAGATAATTTTAATTCCGAAATTAAAGTGGCAAGAGAAAGAAATTCCTGCTTGTATACTACAAAATTATATAACAGTGGCATTATGTAAGTATGCAACATTAGATCTATGTTGTAAGTCATAATTCACCACAACATAAACTAGATATTAAGGTTACTAAAGTGCTTTTGCATAATAGTGAGATGGGCTCATTCAGTCATATGGTTCTATTTTTCACTATATTTCAGTAAGAAAATAAACTTCCAAAGCATACATACAGATAGATTGCAAACTTACCAACAAAGATGAGCCATAATTCTACTTCCGACCTTCTTGTCTGGGGAATCTTATCTGTTCTATATAACCTATTTCAGCACAACA
The DNA here is from genome assembly GCF_963930625.1 of Muntiacus reevesi. NCBI lineage: Eukaryota > Metazoa > Chordata > Mammalia > Artiodactyla > Cervidae > Muntiacus > Muntiacus reevesi. The sequence goes on along the minus strand of NC_089267.1, from coordinate 35,501,965 downwards.
CAACAGATAAAGGACAAGTTTTCTCCTACCTCTTTAAGACACATGTCATCCCATTAAAACTACTGGACTCTTTCAATTATTTTATGACACTACACCCAAGAGCTTTTATTCTGTCACAGCCAATGTGCTCACTGTAGGTTGTAAATTTTGATAGCTATATATCTCTTTGGGACCAACTTTTATGAAAATTATTTTACCTGTACTCTTAGAAAGTTCTGTGTGGCTAACTTTTTATGTGCTATTTTAATCCTAACAGAGGGAATTGATATTATTGGAAAAGATATTTAAGCAATGCAACTGTATCTTATGGCCGGTATAGTTGCTTATTGATCCCTACCCACCTCCATTGCTTGTGTCTTTCTCTACTTAGGCTCAGGAGAGAGAGAGAATTGAGGGAATTCTGCTATCCCACATTTCCTTGAAGTTGAATGGAAGGTCATTATTTTGAACTAATAATTGCCCCTTGGTTCTCAAACTCCATTAAGCTTAATGGTCTGGTTTAATTTTCTTGGCTGGTCTTGACTCTAAAAATACCTTGTGTTCTTTTTACTTTTCCTTCCCTGATAGGAGCAGACAAGATCTGGTTTTAATTCACACTACATAAAACTACCAAAAGGAACCAGTGAACATTCTTTTGGAGAAAAAGATTTATGGTAATGCCTGCCTCCGTTTCATCAAAGAGTGCGATTGCATGGCACAGACAGAGTGAGCAGGTAGATTTTGATGAAATATTTGCCAAATTTACTTCTTTAGCTGGTATAAAAACTAGGCCTTCAGGAGTTAAATAGCCTTTTCACAGGAGATAAGAGGTAGATTTCAGAATGCCAGCGTCTTTCTTACTGTGTGCTGACTTGGTCTAAATCTGTTCTTAGCTCCCTTAAAGGTTCTCACAGATGCTGTCTTAGGCTGATGTGTCTACATACCAGTTTTCTGTATTAAAATCCACATGCATAAGGAAGAGGAGCATGGTATCTTTTGTCTTTATCAAAACTAGGCAGTGTGAGTTTAAAAACCAGAAAATTCTGGCTTTTGCCAAAAATAGAAAGGTACTCAATTGCATAAACTCATGTTTTGAAGGAGAATGGAAAGGGAAAACAAACATATTCTAATTTTGTCTTTATGTTTACAGTTGTTTATGGATTTAATTTTTTAAAAAATTCCAGATCAACTTAATCTATAAAATTTTGTATTGATTTTTCAAAATTCAATTAAAATCATTAAAAATATTCATTGTTAATTTCCAGCACCTTAAAAATACATATAATTGTCTTATTTTAAAGATGTAGAGTAGTTGTTTTTAAAACAATCCAATTTTTTGAAAATATTTCCCTATGTTGTTGGAAATCAAGAAATTACTCCTCTTTTGAAAGCAAGTGAAGTTCATATGGTATAATATAAGTGTCCCTCTTGGGTTTTTGTTTGTTGTTTTGCTTTGTTTTCCAGACTTGTTCATTTCTCCTTTGTACTATACAAATATCAATCAATGATTGATGGCAGCAAAGCTGGTCAAATAGTGATATGCATAATGATTCCTGTAGGTGGCGCTACAATCCTGTGAGAATAATGACAGCCACCAACAGACCTCCATTATGGTTTACCTAGACATTGATTTGGGAGTCCTTCAGGAAAATGGAAACACTAATTAAAAACATAGTTAAGCCTAAGCAACAGTGATTTGTCCAGTTTAAGAAAAAGAGAAATTATGTTGAATAAATCTGGAAATAAATACAAAAATATATATCATATTTTAAACATCAACACCATGTCTTTCTCAAAACCACTCCCAATTTATCCTTCCTAGAACTCTTGGCAACCACATTCCTTGCACACTAAAAAGGACAATGGGATCAAAAAGCTGCACTGGCTTCCTCAGCTGAGTTTTCAAAAACATGGAAAGATGTGATTTGACAGTTATATGTATATTTAAAAATCAAGCCTTTCTGGAAATAGAAGGCACTAAGCCCTATAGTGAAGTTACTGTATCTGCCAAATAGCAGAAATAGTTCTCCAAGTTAGAGCTTCAAAGATTTTCAGTTCTTTACATAATGAGACTGATAGAATCTGACATAGAAATAGGAAGAAAACATATTTTAATGGTTGAATAAAACCTTAAGTTCCCTGTTTATAAGTCGAGGAAGTAGGGAAAATTATCCTTTAGCATTTTCATAGAACTGGTACAGAAGGGATTGGCAACTTAGAGTTTACAGCAGAACTTCTCAGTCTTGGTGTTATAGATATATTTGGTGACGGGTTATTCTTTGTTGACAGGGGCTGTCCTCTGTGTTGTAGAATGTTTAAAAGCATCCCTGAGCTTTACCCATTAGATGCCAGGAGCACTTCTGCCACCCTACGCCCAGTTGTGATGATGAAAAATGATTCCAAATGTCACCACTTATTCCTTTCCAGACAAAATCGCCCCTGATTGAGAACCACTGGTCTAAGGTCATGTTTTCTACACACAAAGAGAAAATAATTCTTAAGGACATCCTAGTGATAATTGGTTCATAAAAATAGTGTTAGTTTTCTAAATAATGTCCCAGAGGACCTAGAATTTTTTTGCTTCTGTCATCTTAGACATGATAGTTCAAGTTACCACCTGTTTGAGTGAGTGAATGAGTGAAAGTCACTCAGTCATGTCTGACTCTTTGCGACCCAGGCCAGAATACTGGAGTGGGTAACCTTTGCCTTCTCCAGGGAATCTTTCCAACCCAGGGATCGAACCCCAGTCTCCTGCATCACAGGTGGATTCTTTACCAGCTGAGTTATCCAAACAAACATTCCAGAACTATTTTTTTCTGTTTGAAATAAGAATATATTATCCTTTAAAAGCTTATCAGATAATAAAGTAGTTATGAAAGTGAAAAGGGACTTCCCTGGTGGCTCAGATGGCAAAGAATCTGCCTGCAATGCAACAAAATAGTTGTGAAGTTATCGCTATACTTTTATAAAACCTCAACAGCAACAATTGGAGACAAGATGGTGGAGTAGAAGGACATGATCACCTTCTTTCATAAGAAGGTGATAAATTAATTACAACTAATTGCTAAACAACCATCAACAAAAAAACCTGGAACCCACCAAAAAATATATTCTACACCCAAAGAAAAAGCCACAATGAGATGGTAGGAGGGGCACATAATCAAATCCCATACCTGTTTCACTTTGCAGCCCACAAACTGAAACTAATTATATCCCAGAGGTTATCCCTGGGATAAAAAGTTGGACGCAGCTGAAGCAAATGAGAGCCTATTCCATAGAAGTGAGAGTTCTGAGCCCCACATCAGGCTCCCTAGCTGGGGGGTTGGCAATAGGAACAGGGGCCCCTAGAGCATTTGGCTTTGAAGGCCAGCAGGGCTTGTGTGCCAGACCTCCACAGGACTGAGGGGAAATAGACACTCCACTCTTGAATGGTGCAAAGAAGGTTTCACATGCACTGGGACCCAGGGCAAAGCAGTGACTCCATAGGAATCTGGGCCAGACCTACCTGTGGGTCTTGAAGGTTCTCCTAGGGAGGTGGTGATAAGATCACTGGTGGTGGAGGATCCCAGGGAATATTGGCCAGCATGAACTCTCCTGGAGGTCACCGTTTTGGCACAGAGACCTAGACCCACCCAACAGCCTGCAGGCTCCAGCACTTGGATGCCTCAGGCCAAACGACCAACACAATGAGGACACAGTCCCACTCATCAACAGACAATCTACGCAAAGTGGTTCTGAGCCCACAGGCACCTCTAGACATGCCTCATGACACAGCCCTCTCCACCAGAGGGACAAATCCAGCTCTGCCCACTAGTGGGCAGGCACCGCTTCCTCCCACCAGGAAGCCTCCATGAATCCCTAGACTAACCTCACCCACCAGAGGGCGGACCAGAAGCAAGAAGATCTACAATCCTACAGCCTGCAGAATGGAGCCAACAAAGTTAGAAAAAAAGAGATGGCAGAGACATATATTCCAGGTGAAGGAACAAGATGAATCCCCAGAAGAACACCCTAGTGTTTATTACAGCACTGTTTACAACAGTGAAGACATGGAGGCAACCTAAACGTCCATTGATGGATGAATGGATAAAGATGGAGTACATGTGTTCAATGTAATATTACTCAGCCATAAAAAAGAATAACATAATGCTGTTTGCAGCAACATGGTTGGACCTAGAGATTATCATACCAAGTGAAATCAGGCAGAGAAAGACAAATATCATATGATATCATTTATATGTAGAATCAAAAAATAAATGATACAAATGATCTTATTTACAAAGCAGAAACAGATTCACAGACTTTGAAAACAAATTTAAGGTTACCACAGGGGAAAGGTGAGGGGGAGGGATAAATTGGAAGTTTGGGATTAACATACACACCCGGTGGTGGGTTAGTCGGTAAATTGTGTCCAACTTTTCATAGCCCCATGGACTGTAACCCTTCAGGCTCCTCTGTTCTTGGGATTTCCCAGGAATACTGGAGTGGGTTGCCATTTCCTTCTCCAGGATATCTGCCTGACCCAGGGACCGAACCCAGATCTCCTGCATTGCATTGTTTCCTGCATTGCAGGGAGATTCTTTATGAACTGAGCCAACAGGGAAACCCACCAAATATACTGCTTATATATAAAATACGTAATCAACAAGGACCTACGTATAGCACAGGAAGCTACTCAATGTTCTGTTATAACCAACATAGGAAAATAATATGAAAATGAATCTATTTATAACTGAATCACTTTGCTGTACCCCTGAAACACAACATTGGAAGGCAACTATGCACCTATATAAAATGAAAACTACATTTAAAAACAAAACATCTACAATTAAACATATTTTATGCTCTCTTATAAGATTACTGTAACATGTGCTATGCTGTATTTAGTCTGACTCTTTGTGACCCCATGGACTGTAGCCCGCCAGGCTCCTCTGCCCGTGGGGATTCTCCAGGCAAAAATACTGGAGTGGACTGGCATGCTTTCCTCCAGGGGATCTCCCCAACCCAGGAATCGAACCCAGGTCTCCCGCATTGCAGGTGGATTCTTTACCGTCTGAACTAGTAGAGAAACTGTAACATAGTCCTCAAATAATTAAGTGGCTAAATGAATTTGCTGGAACCCTTTTTAGGCATTTTGTTTAGAATAACACTGGAATCAGTCATCCTGTTCTTCAATTTGAAGATGAGGAATACTCTGTTGGAATATGACAAAAAGTATAGTATTTGTGGATTTTAGATATTTCCAAGAACTGAAAATATAGTACATGAATTTACAATAGATGCCTAGGGCATCTTCTTACATAGAATGTTAGAATTGGAAGTCTCATTTCTTTAATGGTATAGAAACTGAAGCTTAGGGCAGTTTAGTTTTTTGCTCAATATAATACAATGAGAGGAAAGTGCCAAGACTGGACTTCTGATCTTGCCCTTTCAGTGGCATTGCAATGCCATGACGCTAATGGCAGAAGGATGGCATCTCAGTTCCAGTTCTACATTTAATCTGTTTCTAGACTTTGAATTTAATAATATAAATTCACAGAATGCTGACTTGCCTATGTATATTGTCAAAATACTGTTTAAAACATTAAGAGCCTGTTTGCTAGTTCAGGACAATCAGATTTCATACTTTAATAAAACTGACAGTAGTTCCTGACTATCTGTTTAATGAGACATCACTTGATAATTCTGTGAAGTGGTCCTGTTCACTTGTGTGTTATAATACTACTGAAACTTGTGTTAAATGAATGCTGCTGATTTTCTTAGGAAAAAAAATTCATTGCACATTTATTTCCATACTTTTATTAATAAGTTGTTTCTAACTGCTAGTATAAACATAGAAGCACTTTGTGTCAAACATGATGACAACAGTGCCTGCCATCACACATGTTTGTCATCATTGTCAAAATTTTAAAAAATAATTTTCAATAATAAGCAATACCACACTATCTTGATGACTGTAGCTTCAAGTTTATCATATACTAAGTGATAACTTAATTCCACAAATACTTTTACTTTTTTGAAAATCTAAGTTTTGGAAAGCATTTGTTTCTCAGTTTTGGACTCCATAATAAGACCTGCAAGTTCTGAACCCTCCTTGCATATTTGGTTACATGTAGGATCACCAGGTAATCCAGAATATGAGTGAATTATTTTCTATATGGTCAACAAAATAAAATATATTATAAAGACCCTGAAGATCTTGGAAGATATTCTGAAACTTTAGTTTGAGATGCATTATTCTAAGTAGAAATTCATCTGCATAATGAATTACATAACAGTCTAAACAACCTTTAAAATCTTCTACCTATTGAAACAAACCATTTTTAATATATTCAAAATACTCCAATTGAAAGTGTTTTGACTGTCCTTAAATGAAGTTCAGGCAAACCTACTCGAATGTTACATATTTATACCTAATGGGTCTAATTAGACCATCAAAAAAGGTTACATCAGAAACATGATTTATTTTGAGATGCAAGGAGAAATCGTAAAAGAGATTTTAAAGGCACAATGACTGAAGAGAAAGCTCCTAAATACTACTTCTAATACCATAGTTCTACTTGCAATTTGAAACTATTAATCAAAATATCTTTTTTTTTTTTCAAGTTAGAGTTAAATTGGTCATGTTCTTTATGTATCATGATGCTGATGTAGTGGTACTGAGGCTGGAAAATGGATCCTAAGTTTATCACAGCTTCAGTGAGTGGAAGCTGGAAAAGCTGCTACTTTACAGTGGTCCAGAAGCAGAACTTAAAGTTACTTTCTGTCGATTTTGGGGAAAATGCTAAAGTGTCTCTTTAGTTGAACAAATGAAAAGCCAAACAACGATATTCTTGGATAAAATTCTGAAATGATCTGAGAAGAAAATGAGCTGTTTGTAAACTATTACATATGGCTGGAATCAGAGTTGTGACTTTGCAGATATCTTCTTCATTTATTTGTTTCAGTGAGGGATTGGTTTTTTTGACCCTGTGATCTCATTTTATTCTCTCTCTCTGGGGGTGACCCTGTTTACACCATTTCAAAAAGAAAGCAATTTCAGAAATACATCCCTAGAATGAAAAATATGAAAAAGTAAAAGAAGACTCTGTGTAACTGCAGTATTATGAAGATACCACCATGGAGAATGGGCATCTGTGTCTTTCTCTGCACTGCTGGCAGAGGGTGAAGCTGAATGCCTGCATTTTAGACATAAAAGGGTGTGGAAGCGTTAGTTGCTCAGTCGTGTCCAATTCTTTGTGACCACATGGACGGTAGCCTGCCAGAATCTGTCCATAGGATTCTGCAGGCAAGAATACTGGAGTGGGTTGCCATTTCCTTCTCCAGGGGATCTTTCCTACCCAGGAATCGAACCTGGGTTTTCTGCATTGCGGGCAGATTCTTTACCATCTGAGCCACCGGGAAAGCGCAAAAGGGTGTGGAGATCTTTTCCAAATGTAAACTAAAAAGCTGAACTGCAATCTGTGAGCCCAGTGAAGGTGACCTATATTTCTAGTAAGACAGAGTTGAAGACTGGGACTAATGAGGAATCTCTGATCATTGTTCCTGCATTTATTAGCCAGGTCATTCAATGAGTCATTCAAACTCTCTGAACTTCAGAGAGTTTCTAAACATGTAGAAAGATTGGTTGGTAAACAAAAAAACTTAAAAAATTAAATGCTATAGGACTCAGGTGAATGCCAAATACAGCTACTTCATGTCCTGCACATGTATGGGAGCTATCCATTTCCTTTCTTCTTCCTCCTCCTCTCTCTCTCCCAGCTCCCTCCCATCTTTCTTTTTCTTCCTTCCTTTCCCTCCTTTCTTCCTTCCTGTGTCAATTTATTAACACAATTACACAAATAGAAATTTCAGTCCCATTTTTTCAGCTTTTTCACATCTTAAGTAAGCCACTCACAGGACTCTTGACTACAGTTTTCCCTCCCAGGGGACTTGAGAATGGTGGATTCTGCTCTCATGACAGACACCAAAGAACCCACCCGGTACAGACCATTGAGATGAGTGTCAAGAGGAAGCCAAACACAAACACTTGTGGATAGACCGAGCATGCAGGTAACCAGCTCTGCCTATAGACACATTTGTCAACATGTATTTGCTTCGAAATCTGACACTTAACATCTGACATTTGATTGTCCTTTCCATGTGGATCATGTTCATTACTTCAAAACAGGAAGATAAATTTTTTATCTTCCCTTTCCTCATTTTGAGATTGTTTGCTATTGCCTTCTTCATATACAGAGAAAGAAAAGGCTTCTATGAACTCTTTAATAAGAACAGAATTTCCCTCCTGTTTTTGACCAAATACTCTGATAAGAACTAACCCTTACCAACAGTAGGTAACATTTATGAAATGTTTACCACGTACCAGTTCTAGAACCAGTTAGGTCACATGTACTATCTTACTCTGCAAGCCTATGAATTAAATGCTAGTATTTTCTCCATTTTAGACATAGAAAACTTTGGTATAGGGGTTAACTCCATCTATATAAGATTAAGATTTTCACATGTTTTAGCTGATATTATTTTATTCGCTTTTTTTACTTGATAGTCTATAACAATAATTTTCCTGTCATTAAAGTTTTTCAAAATTATAAATGGAAAACAGTCCTTCAAGACCTCAGTAGATAACTGTTTTTCCTAAGTTCATAGTCAAAGAAATGTAAGAAAATCAAGCAGAGGAACTACTCCCCATTAAAAGAACATGAGAATTCTCCTGATAGAATCAATAATGAGACAGACCTCTCCAATATACCAGATCCCAAGTTCAAAAAGGAGGAAATAAAACTACTGAATTAAGAAAGACTTTCAATAGAAATGTAGATCACTGTAACAACAAAGTAAAAACTATACAGAGGAAACTATTAAAATTAGAAAACTCATTTCCTGAGGTGAAAGATGAGCTTAAAGGCAATAAACAGCAAGCTAAATAATGCAGAACATAATTCAGAAGAAAGAATAGATGATATGGAAGGTAGAGTCCCCAAATCTGAATGGCAGACAGAAAGCCAAATGAAAAAATGAAAGTAACATAAGAGACCTAGGGGATAATGTAAAGCATACCAATCTACACATAATAGGGGGGTCCCAGAAGGGGAAGAAAGACAAAAGAGGATTGAAGATGTACAGAAGAAATTATGGTTATAAACTTCCTAAACCTAAAGAAGAAAAAAGATATCCAAGTACAGGAAGCACATAGAGTCCCAAACAAGATGAACCCAAACAAGATGAACCCAAACAGACTCAAACTGAGACATTTTCAGAATCAAAGCTGGAGGCATAACCCTCCCAGACTTCAGATAACACTATAAAGTTACAGTAATCAAAACAGTGTGGTATTGGCATAAAAACAGACATATGGGTCAATGAAACAAAATGGCCTAAAAATAAACCCACACACCTATGGTCAATTGATCTTTGACAAAGGAGGCAAGACTGTACAACGGAGAAGAAAACACAGCAACAGTCTGTTCACACAATGAAAGTGAAAGTCGCTCAGTCACGTCTGACTCTCTGCGACCCCATGGACTATACAGTCCAAGGAATTCCCCAAGCCAAAATACTGGAGCAGGTAGCCTTTCCCTTCTCCAAGGGATCTTCCCAACCCAGGGATTGAACCCACGTTTCCTGCATTCAGGCAGATGCTTAACCAGCTGAACCACAAGGGAAGCCAAGAATACTGGATGGGTCTCCCTTCTCCAGCGACAATGAGAAAGGGTATATTTCCAAACTCCCAAACATTTTTACCTAATGTTTTTATTTTCTACTTGAGCTTCAGAACTTACCAAGTTGTTCATGAGAATTCAATTGTGATAAGCTATTTAATTTCTTTATTGTCTCTTTCATTTTAAGCCAACATTTTGTTATATGGTGCTTACCTTGCATTACAACTAAGAGGACTTAAAATGACAAAATGGTATTAATATGACATAGTTGAAAAACACTGGAAAGAAAAGGTCTTCATTCTAAGAGCTGTACATGGCAAATATTTCTTGGAGACTCCATTTTATATTGTGAGATTTTCACTTAAAGCATGTAGTAAATTGTTATTTGCTTAAAAAAAATAAATATGAGCACAACTTGATGCGAATCACCTGTCATTAAGTCAAAGAAGAGGGACAGACTTGAAGGAAGCAGCTGCCTGAAACCCCAGCTCAATGAAGGAAGAAAAGAAAGAAATCATGTCTTGATGAAACTATCAGAATTTAAATATATGTACTAGGACCCTATATCTGTTTTAGTTTAGAGACTTTTTTTTTTTTTTAAGCCAGACAAATCTGACAAGACTTGAGGAGAAAAACCAAAAAGTATCTGGATCATGTCTCCTTTTTATAAAGTGTGGGTTTGTCATGTCACTCAGGAATGTTTTATTCCAACTGAATGCAGAACAGAAAATTGATTAATGCTGACATTGCTTTCCTATGTCTCTGTACTATATTTACCTGAAATACAAACCACAATTTCAGTGAATGCATTTGTCAGATAGGAACAAAAACATTAGCTCTATCTGAAAACTGAGTAAAATATAGATAGTCTGGTTATATTCCTTTTTACAGGGGAAAAAAAAAAAACAGATATAAGAGAATATCATATTTTAAAAATTAAGAAATCACCAATAGCTTATAAAAAGCCAAATTAGACACTCTTTAAAGCCACAAAATTATTTTCTCCCATTACTTAACTCCAACTAATGTCCAATTTAGACAACTCTGTCCTCCCCACAGGTTGCTTTTATTCTGTTTTTTTCTTTTTTTCCCCTGATTCATAAGTCTTGGCCATTTAGGATAGATGCATCTCTAGGACATCCCTCCCTTCTCCTTTCTCTACTCTCCTGTTAAAGTTTGTGATCCAAATTGTGTTCTGGTGAAGCCATGTTGTCAACCCTGACCTTGAACTTTGAATACTGCTAACTGCCATACTTACCCTGCAGCACATGTTCTAGATAAGGTTTCCTTTTAACAAGGTTTGTACTCAGATGCTCAGTTGTGTCTGACTCTTTGTGACCCCATGGGCTGTAGCCTGCCAGGCTCCTCTGTCCCTGGGATTCTCCCCTCAAGAATCCTGGAGTCGGGTGCCATTTTCTCCTCCAGGGCATCTTCCCAACCCAGGGATCAAACCCATGTCTCTTACATTTCCTTCATGGGCAGGCAGATTCTTTCCCAGTGCTACCTAGGAAGCCCATAACAAAATTTTATTTAAAAATCTTCCCTGAATATGTTCTGGTGCAGTTTTTCCTTATACCACTAAAAAATTAATCCAAAGTTTCAGTTAAAAATCTATGGTTTCTTATAAACAATGACAAAAACTACTTATGCTTTGAGCTTCAGCTCTAATGAGGTGATCTTAATGGAATGCCTGTGACAGACATTCACTTACTATCATTTCCAAGACTGATCAGAAATCAAGTGGGACAAGTGAATAAACCAGAAGAATCAAAATGTGCATACCAAATACCAGCTGCATTGATGTTCTATGACAAGAAACTGGCTTTGTCAATAATCCTCTAACTTATGGTCTCTGTATGGTTATGTATTCAGAGCTTGGGTGGCGAAGGTTGGGAGGCCATGTTTATAGTCTGAATTTACCTCAGACAAAACTTTTGATTTTTGTAATTTTTACAATAAAGTACAAATTTCATTTTTAGTAAGGTTTTTCACTGATTTACACATCCCTGGGTTAATTAAATTGTTCTGAGGAAAAATCTGTGTGTATACTCATCCTAAAGCCAGTAGCTTTTGACAATCTGAGTCTTATTTTTAAACCCTTTTATAAGTCAGTAATTAGACAAGTTATGATTTTATTGGTTCTTTGCAATTAAGTAGATAATGATATATAATGATGCTTGTTCTTCCTGACAGCTGATAACAAACACAGGCCCTGTGATTATGTGGAGAAAAAAAAATGACATCTTACAAGGTCTTTGAATGGTAGTAAAACCAGATATAACTTATCAACAATTATTAATCCAGACATTTTCAATTACTATTTGTATTTCCTTCTTTGTTTTCTGAGTCAGTCTGTCTCTTTGTCTCTGTCTCTCTCTCTCTGATGTCTCTCAAGTAAATTCGCCTTATTTTAATTCCTATTTCATTTAGCCAATTGATTTAACTTTTTTTCCCCCATTATGTCCTGATAGGAATCAGAAACTGAATCTCATGCTCGGTATATAGTGATAACTTGAAATAGTCTTCATTTTAAAGGTACTGTCTGTAGTTAAGAGGTACGATGTTTAAAAAAACAGCAAAAACACTTGATGATTTCTTCTGCCTCTAGACAACAGAGTGAACTACCACAAGCTCCTATATTCCTCTACAGAATGAGCCATAGCAGAGTTATGATGGTTAATGAATTCTAAATCAAGTTCACCATTGAAAAATTGTGATGGGTATTATTCATATTGTATTCTCAGTGAATGGCACCTCACTGTAGTTTAAAATACAATATGAGTCACATTTCCTAGATCATGTTGAACAACATCCATGAAAAACTCCTTTCAACTCACAGAAAACTATAAAACCTTTGAAAAGATCGAAGATGATTGGATCTTAGTGGAACCAAGATAGAGGGAGATGGAGAAGTTTGCAAACTAGAGAAGGATAGGAGCTTCAAATGAGGTACAGTCTGGGTTAGGTTTCCTAACTGTGGCCCTTTCTCTCCCTCATCCTTCACTTCTCTGGGGCAGGAATACAGCAGTACCAGGCCCAGTATCAGCCACAGGCAGCGGAGTAATGAGAAAGGCGAGTCTGGGTATGATGAAGGTGACCTATGAGTGAGTGTAAGCAGCCTGGGGAGCTTCTGATCATTCTTGCACCTTCACCCTTAGCTCCACTGCAAGAGCTAATCAGAACATACATAAGGGTCCAGGTTAAAGGCATTTACAGGAGCAGAGTCACTAGAAGGACAGGGATGGAAGGGGTAGAATGCGACATTAAAATTTCTACTCTGAAACAAAGCGGAGCACAAGTTGAGTCCAGGTTTCTGAATCTCCCCTTTAGTAACAGATATTAGTCAAAGCAATAGGATAAATCCAATAAAATAGATTTTCTAGTTACTGAGGAGCTGAAACACTATACAGTAAAAATCATTTCCTGATAAAGCAGAACTAATGCAACAGAAAGAACAAAATATTTAAAGTGCACCTCATAAACATATTCAACAGATAAGGAAAAACATTCAACATGAAACAAAACTGATATTTTAAAGAAATCATGAAGGTATTGGGGAGAGCATTTTGAAATAAGGACATAGAAAAGGACAAAGATGGGTTGAATGACAAAAGATTTATAGTAGGAGACTGAATTAGTGAGGTGAAGATTGGGAGACTCTTGAAGAAGGTACAAGAAGGGATTAATTTGGGATGACATGGGAGAAGGATAGAAGAAAAATAAATGAGTAAAAATGCTGGATAGAGGCAGGATTGTCAACATCTGGATAATAGGAGTCACCAAAATAAAGAGAATGATTTTTTTGTGATTTCGGGTTAAAAAGGAGATTTTAAACAAAACTCTAAAAAGCACAAACACCAAGGGAAAATACTGAAACATGACTATATCAAAATTGATGATTTGTACACTCATGGCTGATTCATGTCAATGTATGGCAAAAACCACTACAATATTTTAAAGTAATTAGCCTCCAATTAAAATAAATTAATTTTAAAAAATTGAAGATTTGTGTTCCATGAAAGATAAAGAAAAAAAAAAAGAAAAAACTAAAGAATGTAGAAGTAGGAGAAATTATTTATATGATTTAAATATCTAATTTAACATGGAATTTTAGCATGGCTATCTAAAGACACTTCTGCATTGTTGCTGAGAATGTAAATTGGAGGACTGCCAAAGAATTGATGCTTTAGAACTCTGGTTTTAGAGACAACTCTTGAGAGTCCCTTGGACTGCAAGGGGATCAAACCAGTCAATCCTAAAGGAAATCAACTCTAAATATTCATTGGAAGGACTGATGCTGAAGCTCTAATATTTTGGCTACCTGATGTGAAGACCTGACTCATTGAAAAAGACCTTGATGCTGGGAAAGATTAAAGGCAGGGGGAGAAGGGGATGGCAGAGGATGAGATGGTTGGATGGCATCACTAACTCAATGGATATGAGTTTGAGCAAACTCCAGAAGATAGTGAAGGACAGGGAAGCCTGGCGTGCTACAGTCCATGGGGTTGCAAGGAGTCAAACACGTTTGAGGGGCTGAACAACAACAAATTCCAGAGAGGAATCAGGAAATACTCCATAAAATAGGGTTTGCATATGCCCTAAGACTTACCAATTCCACTCAAGATCTTTCAGAGTTAAATCTCACACTGGTAAAATAGGTAAGAAGACATTCCCCATATCACTGTTTAAAGGAAAAGAAATGGAAGCAACCTAGTTAATCATTGCTGGGTAGATACAAACAGTTAAAGCTGCATGGAAATATTAAGAAGCAGTGATGTTTACATGTATATTTATGGCTAAGTCCCGTCCCTTCACTTTTCACCTGAAACTATCACAACATTGTTAATCAGCTATAACCCAACAAACAATAAAAAGTTTAAAAATAAAAATAAAGAAATGAGGGTATTTAAAATAGCATCCTAGATATAGAAAGGGGGCCCAAACATTTACATGTACATGCAACACTATATCTTTTCAAATGAGGCAGGGGATATGCTATGCATATTTGAAAAAGTGATAAAAGAGGTAACTGATAAGAACGGAACTAAAGTGAGACAAAGATGACAAGAAAAAAATAACTTTTTTTTTTTTTTGTGGCTGCACTACACAGCATATGGTTTCCTTATTCCCTGACCAGGATTTGAAGCCATGCCCCCTGCAGTGGAAGCATGGAGTCTTAACCACTGGACTACCAGGGAATTCCCAGGAAAAAAATAACTTTAAAAGAAACAAAAAAATGGGTTCTGTTTGGATGTTTATAGAATTTCATGAGAGGTGTATACTACCAACTCTGTTTATATTAACAGAATTAGAAAAACAGTTATTTCAACTCAAGTTATAAAGGAAATAGCAGATGATCCCCACATGTTCATGCAACAGCTTGAGTGAGAAAGAACAGGATTTTGAGATCTTCACTCTAAATGATGATTTGGGGAAGAAAAATCAGGTGGATGTACAGCTTGATGGGATCTTGGAAGACAAATAGGAGTTAATATATTTGACAAAAATTATCAGGAAATGAGATTTCAAGAATGTAGGTACTGTGTTGCCTGTGAACAAATAACAGAGGGTTGAAAGAACAAAGCCCATTCAGGGAACTCTTGTAATTCATAATAGTGAGAAAATGAGGATGAAGTTTAAATGGCAGCAAGACACAGACCATGAAAAGCCTAGTATATCATGGATTTTATCCTGAAGGAGGGCCTCTGAACAATTTAAAGCAGAAAAGTAGTATGGTTAGATTGCATTTTAGGAATACCGCTATAAAAAATACAGAGAATGAACTGAGTAGTAGTGGATGTATAGTCTGGGGAGTAGAGTAACCAAACCTGATACAGAGGGGTTGTTCCAAGGCTATCACCATAATCCTGCAAAGAAACTAGTGAAGTCTAATATTAGACAAAGGCAATGAGCAGTGAGAAGAGGAGGAAGAAGTGAGAGATTGAGGAAGTAGAATTAACACAAGTGCAGGTGGAGAAGAGGGATTGAAAATCTCACTGTTCAGATTTTTTTTTTAATTTCAGGGAGAGAGGTAGAAAAAGTAAGGGGATGCAGATGAAAGAAGGAACCCATGTTGATTTGGAGCTTCCCACTATATAGAGGTCAATAATGCAGACCTGTAAGGATTTGAAAATGTAGGTGTGGAACTCAGAAGCAAGATCAGTACTGCAGCTAGAGATGTGGTAGTCAATTAAGTATAACATGGGTGTGGATGAGCCTTCTTTACGGTGGTATTTGGAGAATAAAAGGAGGATGACAGAGGATGAAATTCAAGGGAACTTTTAAGAGTTAGGCAAAAGGAGAGGCCAAGAAGATGTAGAAGACAGGATGCTGACCTCATTTCTTCATCAAAGGTTTTTATTTGGGAAGTCTTGTGTTGTTTTTTCTTCCCTTCTTAATATCAGCAGCTGTTGACATCTAAATTAAAAAAGTTTTCCATCAAGTGATTGAGGGAAGAAGTTTATATTCAAAGATGTCACTTTGCATATTTCTCCAACTAACTTCAATTTAGGCCTCTGTTTCAGCTGGTGGTGGAAAACCTAATATGATGAGTTCATGAACCCAGTCCCTTTTATTAGAAATCCAAGCTAAACTAGTTTATTCTCCCTCTCTCTCTTCATTTTCTTTCCTTCTCCCTGAAAGTAATCTATCTGCAATACAGAGGAAGGAGAGTCACATAATACATCTTTTTACCATCAGAGGAGGGTTGTCTGCAATGAATGCCATCCTGTTTTCACCAGAGTTATCACCTATCTTGCATTGCATCAGCCTCGAGTCTTGCTCACCCAGCCTCAGCCTGTAGTGAACAAGTTCACACCTTGTCCTGGCTCTCAGTCCCTGGGGACCTGTCAGCTCACTCACTACTCTGGACAACACTCAGGTGCTTTACCAACACTGAGTCTGGATGAATGCACCTGAGCACCTCCATTAGCTGTATGTAGTTCATCCACCATTTCAGCCTCAAGATGCACAAGGGTCTTCTCTATGTGGCTTGAAGTTCACCCAGGAATGTGGGTCTCTCTACTTCTCCTTTATCAAGCCAATATCTCATTACAGTTTCTTCATTCCTTCAGCAATCACATTTTTTTCTCCTTCAGGGCAAGTACACCAATGCATTAATATGCATTTTCACTAATCTGTGATGCATTATATGTAGTCTGTATCCTGAACCTCACAACTTGGCTCTTGATATGCAAAGACCAGTTTTTCTATAACTCCAAGAGAAGAATTTCTTTCTCAATAAAGCTTGCATACTGCATATCAAAAGCACATTAGCTTTCAAACTAATGTCTTTTAGAAAGATTTACAAAATCTATGTAATGGCCCAAAACAGCTTTTTGCTCAAGGCCACACAACATAGAAAGAGATGCCACCTGAATTATTATGGAAAGGAAGGAATACATAAAAAGCTGGAAGACAGCAAGTTCATACATATCACAATATTATCCTACTATTATTGATACCAGTTTCTGCACTAACCAAAATAGGTTATCAACTGGAACAAAGAACTCCAAAAATTTAATATAATGAAGATTTGATTCTTGCTCACTTCCCAGGGCAATGCAAGAAAGTGGAGGAAGGGGGCATTGATGCTTTTGATACTCATTTCAGGATCTCTGCCCCTTCCATCTGGTGGTCCCTCATCTTTCAAGGTCTCATAATCCTCAACTGAATCTCCAAATCTGGTGGTGGTTGGAAATAGCGAGTGGAAGTTCTCATGGGATATTCAATGGGTTAGCCAGAGTGGTAGACAGAATTCTAAGATGACCCTGAGGATTCCCTGGTCCCTAGAATCCACGTGCTATAAATATGGGAGATTTTTTTTTTTCATTTGGTTAGGTTATCCTTAAACTACATGGTTGGATTTTTAAAAAGGGAAACTATGAGGGTGGGGTGGATCTAAATACATGAAACCGGATCTAACGATCAGAGACAGTGGTGACCAGGGACTCAAATGAGAGAGATTTGATGCAAGACAAGCTTTTCCATTTGCTGGCTTTAAGACTGGAGGGGCCAGTAACAAGAACCTGAGAGCAGGCTCCAGTGTACAGAGAGCTAGTATTAAAGTGTGAGTATCAGTCCTACAGCTGCAAGGATAAGAATTTTGCTATTAGCCAATGAACTTGGAAGAGCTCCTCCAGCCCCGGATGAGAACTGTCCCCACTCCCAACAGTCAATCAGATAAAGAGCAAAGAATTCAGTCCTACCATGCCCCAACAAACATGGTAAAATAATGAATTTGTTTTACTTAATGCTGCCTTGTCTGTGGCAATTACCTATGCTGTAACAGGAAATGAATACTGGTTGAAGTGATGTGTATCACTTTTATCTAAACTGCACTATATTGCTCATCTAACTGCAGAAGCTGGGAATTGTAGATTATCTTATTTCGTAGGGAGATGGGGAGGGAATTAGTTGGTGAGCATGTAGCCTTGACTTTGCCCCTATTTTCTATTTTAGCCAAAGGAAGCCAAGCCACATTCTCAAGGGCCTTTAAAATATACATCCTGATACTCACTTAGTATTTAGTCTGATTTACTCATTTCATTTTCTCACACAAATGATAAATGGAAAAACTGTAATATGAGATAACTAGAGAACAATGATAGTCACATTTCATTGTTAGGCCTGATTTTCATCTGAATATATTAAGTGAGCTTCAACAAGTTATTTCTCCATTCTGCTTCATTTCTTTTTCTGCAGACAGGACAAAAACAGCAGGTGGGTAATCCAGATCATACATAAAAAGACAAAAGATGAGTCATTCGTGAACATGTGGGAGGGGGAGCTTATGTACAGCCTTAACAGGGATGGGCATTAAAACATTTTCCTCTTGGGTTGATCCAGTGACTGTCCTTGCTCTCTGATAGCCTCAACAGGAAAATCAGTAATACTTGGGTCATTATTCTCTCTCTACCTTTCTCTCAAGAACTTCAAGAACTGTTATAAAAATAAATTTAATATTTGAGAATATAATTTGATAATGACCTTCTTCTCAGTGATATAGAACATACTCCCTGAGATTTTACCTACAAAAAATTTGATGTGTCATCTATGTCTTCTCTTAAGCCAAGGTTTGTGTGTTGAGATCCAGACTAGTATTTCCAGCTATCTCATCAACATTTTAACCTAGTTATAGCACACTGTTCAAGACCCAACAACATGTCAAAATTGTAGTCACCACATTTTAACCCAAACCCACAATATTTCATTTCCAAACCGTGTGTTTACTATCTTCCACATTCATCCATCTAAAATAGAAACTTGGGATAGCCCTAAACCCCCCTTTTCCCTTTATGTCATTCAGTTTATCACCAAGTACAGACTTCTCTATTTTCTAAATATGTATCAAATCTCTCATGTTCCACATTGCAACTGGAGAAGGCATGGCAACCCACACCAATATTCTTGCCTAGAGAATGGACAGAGGAGCCTGGTGGGCTTTAGTCCATGGGGTTGCAAAAGAGTCGGACATGACTGAGCAACTAATGCCACATTGCAACTAGATTTCATTAGCTAAGCCTGCCTTATTTCTCACCTAGGATATTAGAATTTGGAACAAGACAAGGATGCCCTCTCTCACCACTTCTTTTCAACACAGAAGTCCTAGCCACAGTAATCAGACAAGAAAGAGAAATAAAAAGTATCCACGTTGGAGGGGAAATGGTAAAATTGTCATTATATGCAGATGACATAATATTATTTATAGACACCTTAAGGACTCCATACAAAACTACTAGACTTGATAAATGAATCCAGCAAAGTATCAGGATTAACACACAGAAATCAGTTGCATTTCTTTACACTAAAAATGAAATATCAGAAAGGGAATGTAAAAGAAACAAAAACAATTCTTTTTAAAATCACATCCAAAAAAATAACATAAGTAGGAATAAACCTGACCAAGGGGCTGAAAGACTTATGTGCTGAGAACTACAAAACATTAAAGGGAAGTTGAAGATGACTCAAAGAAATGGAAAGATATCCTATGCTCTTGGATTGGATGAATTCATATTGTTAGGATGGTTTTTTAATTGATTTCTCTGACTCCAATCTATCAGATTATCTACCACATAGCTTCTAGAGTAATCTCTGTAAAATATATACCTTTTTAACAAAAAACTAAGATCATGGCATCAAATGACATCACTTCATGGCAAATAGAAAGGGGAAAGGTGCAAGCAGTGACAGATACCCTCTTCTTGAGCTCTAAAACCACTATGGATGGTTACCGCAGTCATGAAATTAGAAGACAATTGCTTCTTGACAGGAAAGCTATGGCAAACCTAGACAGTATTAAAAAGCAAAGGCATCACTTTGCCAACAAGATCTGGATAGTAAGTCTTTATTGTCTACGGATGTGAGAACTGGCCCATATAGAAAGCAGAGCACCAAAGAATTGATGCTTTCAAACTGGTGTTGGAGAAAGCCCTTTAGAGTTCCTTGGAAAACAAGGAAATCAAAGCAGTCAATCCTAAAAGAAGTCAACCCTGAATATTCATTGGAAGGACTGAAGCTGAAGCTCCAATAATTTGGCCGCATGATGCAAAGAGCCAATTCATTGGAAAAGACTCTGATGCTGGGAAAGATTGAAGGCAGAAGGATAAGAGGGTGACAGAGGATGAGATGGTTGGATGGCATCACCAATTCAATGGTTATGAACTTGGGCAAACTCTGGGAGATGGCGAGGGACAGGGAGGCCTGGCATGTAGCAGTCTATGGGATCACAAAGAGTTGGACACAACTTGGTGACTGAACAACAGCAAAATCACTCAGTGCCTCCCTTTTACATTCAGGCAAAAGTCCAGACTTTTTAGATACATTTACAAGGACCCTTATAATCAACCCTCTTTGTACATTTCCATTTTAATCTCTTCCTACAATTTCAAGACTTAACTAGCTTTACAGAAATTCTTGCTGTTTCCTTAGTGAGGTATCCTCCCTTGTACTTTTGAGTCATTTCAGCTAGTATTTCCTTTATCTGGAACATCCTCACAATGCCTTGTCAACCTTCTTAAATAATACTTGTCATTAAAGAGTCAGTTCAAATATTATCTTTTCTTCTAAGGCTTTTTTAACTTTCTTGAATCAAGACAGGTGCTTCAGAAATTTTGTGACAATGAGCCTCTACCATGGATACTTTCTCAATTATGTTGTTATTGCCAATTCTCTAAAGTCTCCTAGAGTTGCTGGAAGTTCTTGGGGGGTAAGCGCTATCTCTGTGGTCCTAGAGAATATGCTAGTACTTGAAACATGAGGGACACTGTAAAAGTATTCTATGAATGGAAAAATGGAAGAAATTCATGCTAAATTACTTCAGTTATGTCCAACTCTTTGCGACTCTTTTCCTATAGCCTGACAAGTTCCTCTGTCCATGGGATTCTCCAGGCAAGAATACTGGAGTGGGTTGCCATGCCCTCCTCCAGGGTATCCTCCCAACCCAGGGATCAAACCTGAGTCTCTTATGTCTCCTGCATTGGCAGGAAGGTTCTTTATCACTAGTTCCCCCTGGAAGCCCAAGAAATGTAGGGAAGCAGTTAATTTAAGAGAAAATTACAGGGTAGAATTCAAAAGTCATAGTTAGCAGATGTTTGAGAAAAAGAATTGCAGGGGTTTATTCAAATTTATACTAGAATGTTTTTTTCTTTATAGATTGTTGGGGAATAAATGTTTCCTTCCATATCTGCAGAAAAGTTATGTAATTTTATACTGAGTAATGATCAAAACTAAGATTATTATATTGCTTTTATTAAAAATAAAAATTTTAATTTATGATATAAAGATAACAGGCTAAGATTTGAGTGAATCTTTTGATATTTCATGTAATTTCTGCTTTAAATTACATGGTATTCATAAAGTAGGGGGAAGGATATATAGGTAATACCCTGTCATTAAATAGAACAAAATATTTCAAGCATACTTTTAGGATACATTATCAATATTTTAAAAATTCCTTTAAAAAGTGAAGTGAAGTTGCTCAGTCGTGTCCAACTCTTTGTGACCCCATGTAGCCTACTGGGATCTTCTCTCCATGGGATTTTCCAGGCAAGAGTACTGGAGTGGGGTGCCATTGCCTTCTCCAGAGGATCGAACCCGGGTCTCCTGCATTGTAGGCAGACGTTTTACTGTCTGAGCCACAAGGGAAGCCCTTAAAATGTGAAAGAAACAATTAATTCTTCAAGAAGGTATTTTTCTTTCTTATACGTTTAATTGCATCCATGAAGATATGGTAAATTACTGTCAGGTTCAGTTAAATTTTGTAAATGTCCTTTTGTAGGAAGACAGACTAAGCTTGTACTTCAGTCTATAATCTAGCCCTCAAAACAGACATTAGGGAAAAATATGTGAGCAACTGAAATAGACTTTTCAATGTTGAGGCAATAATGCTTTGTACTTGGATCTGTTTGCCTGAAAATTACAGATCAAATAGTCCTAAGACTCTTCATGCAGCTAATTAGAAAGAGAGGAAGACAGAAAGAGAAAAAGGCCGACTCTATGTGTGTACTTGTATAGATTTGTTTATTTATAAAATGCCTTGTTTTTGTATATGAATAATCTATAAAGTTATGCTTATCACTTCAGTGAGCTCTTTAAACGTGCATCCTGTCTGTTGAATGAAAATTTAGCTTTTTCCCTTTTCTTTCCTTTTCCCTTCTATTTTTAGAATTTGAGCTGCAGAGAAGTGAAATATAACTCAAAGATTAACCAATTAAATATTCTTATTACCCATTTGAACCGATTCAGTATATCAGAATTGGGAGAAGACTGAGAAATCCTTGGTTGATTTTATTATTGTTTTAGGCCTTTGATTTTATAAGCTTTGGATTTTTATCTGCAGTTTGAATACAAAAAGCAACTTAGCCTCATTATTGCCATGTGAAATGCCATATGTGTTTTCCTTCCCTGTGCTTCATTTTTCTGCATTCCTAACATATGATGAATCTTGTTCTCAGTTTACAGGTATGTGGACTATTTCGGGTCATGTCCAGGCATTTAAAATTCTAAAAAAGGCAGCAGTGTCTTAAAGGGCCTCTTCATGATCAGAAAATCTTTGAAATTTCAGAGCCATACAAAAATGAAAGTTATTCTCACTCAAATTGTTTCATATTATACTCATTTATTTGAAGTTGACATTTGTCTCTAATAGCATTATTTGTTAATTGAGTATTTTCCTTAAATTGAGAAAAATATGCCTGATAGTTCCCAGCTAAAAGAACATGTTTAAATAATATCTATATTATATCATGGGCATGCATTAACAAGGGTTTAATACTCATTAAAAGTATTATTTCTGTTTAGCTAATCCAACATTATATGACTTTTAAAAATTATTAATTACATATTGCTCTTCAATATGTGTTAACATTTTCCAACTGTAAAGTGGTAGTTTTTGTTCTTTTAAATGATGCTAAGAGGTACAATATTTTTTGTGCATGTTTGTATGAAGCTTATTTACATATTCTAGTAAATTGGCACTTGGCTGAAGAAGTGTGTTGAGGCAGCAGGAAGAAAAAATACATCTAGATCAATAATTCTCTGATCCTTGTGAAGTCTGTCTGGTAAGCTAATGCATGTTAAAAATATTACCGTCAGTCTTGCATAACCTTTAAGCAGAAAAAGGATGTAACCACTGAAGGACAGAGAAATTGATGAAGTAAATATACTTCAAGTTACTAAATCCTTCATTTTAAAAGACTGAACAGTTGGTCATACCATTACATAGCTTTAGTAACACTCTTAAAAGATAAAATTATAAGACCGTGGATACTCAGTAAATGCCTGTATACTCTGCATTGCCCTAGATGTTATAGAGTTCACTGCACAACCAACAGTCTGCCCACAGTGAAGTTAAAGTCTATTTGGTGAGGTAAGAATTTTACATATATATATATATATATTAAACTTCCAGATATAAATGGTATCATTTACGTAATGATATGTAAATATCATTATATATGGCAGTTTATTTGATACCAAATGTGACACATTTATTTGGTACAGAAAAACAGAGAATAGAGCTGCATGTAATTAGATGATATATGTTGCATACAAAGTACAAAAGAAGGTACAATAAAAGGATATTTTCATCATCATCAGTGGGAGTAAATTGTTACAGAGTGATAATAAATTTTAGATTCTCAAGTAGCCCTGCCTAAGAAATGTTTATTCATCTTGGTGCTAAATCATAGGATGTTTTAACACTGAGGTGAGAAGCACTGTACCTTCATTGTAATTCACCAAGCATTGTTATTTCTTGGTTTCTTTATTTCTTTTGAAAGGGAGATGATAATGCATACATCACTGAATTATTTTCAAAAACAATTAGGTAATATGTTGAACATTTCTAGTAAAACATATGGTAATTCTGCTACTCAATAAATGACTTATTATTATTATTTTGTGTATAATTTTGAATCCAGAGAAAACTCTAAATTGAAAAGATACATGCATTCCAGTGTTCACAGCAGCACTGTTCACAATAGCCAAGACATGGAAGCAAGCTAAATATCCATCAACAAAAGAATGGGAAAGGAGATGTAGTGTGTGTGTGTGTGTGTGTGTGTGTGTGTGTGTGTGTGTGTGTGTGCATGCAATGGAAAGTTACTCAGTTATAAAACAGAACGAAATAATGCCATTTGCATTTGGAGCAACATGGATGTACCTAGAGATTCAAACAGAGTTAAGTAAGTCTGACAGAGAAAGGCAAATATGATATGATATAACTCATATGTGGGAGCTTCCCAGGTGGCGTTAGTGGTAAGGAACTGGCTTGCCAATGCAGGAGATGTAAGAGATGTGAGTTTGATCCCTGGAGATCCCTGGGAAGATCCCCTGGAGGAGAAAATGGCAACCTACTGCAGTATTCCCCCCTGGAGAATCCCCTGGACGGAGGAGCCTGGAGGGCTACAGTCCAGAGGGTCGCAATGAGTCAGACAGGGCTGAAGTGACTTGGCACACTCACATATGTACTCTAAAAAATGATACAAATGAACTTATTTACAAAACAGAAATAGACTCATAAACATAGAAAAAACCTTATGATTACCAAAGGGGACAACGGAGGTGGGGGGAGAGAGAAATTTGGAGATTGAGATGAACACATATTAACATGTGTGTGTGTGTGTGTGTGTGTGTGTGTATAATATATATTACATAATTTTGAAAAATAATAAGCCACATGGTGAGGCTTGTGGGATCTTAGTTCCCAGACCAGGGACTGAACCCACAGCCTCAGCAGTGAAAGTGCAGAGTCTTAACCACTAGACCACTAGGGAATTTCCCAAGACCCACTGATTCTGCAGGCTCCCTCCTGGTGACCCACGTTCTGAATTTGGGAATATTTGTGAGACCTCCTACATAGTCTCACAGATAAGTTGGAGAGGTTTCAGAAACTGAAACTGATCTCGAATTCTAGGAAATATGGGTGAGGGTGGAGCGGAACAAATTTAGTATAGAGACATACTGAGATTTGAATTTTAAACATAGAATAATATTGGTTAGCTAGTTACAATTATGGGTAATGCTTTATTATCTTTTCTGAAAATCCTGTAAACATTTCCAAAATGGAAAAGTATTTTTAAAAGAATGCTAGTAATGACATTAGGCGAAATTGTTTAAATAATTCATGTATGTTAACAAATTTGCTTCTCTATGTGGAGCTATATATACATCTGTAATACAACTGTGTATGTATTACATATTTCACAAATCTGTTAGCATTCAAGATACATAGCTATACAACTCAGGCAAAAGATTGGCTAAAATCATTTCATGAAAGAGAAACATAAAACTTGTGACTTACCCAGATTTCCCCATAAAAGTAGCAATTAGGTGATAGGATTAGAATCACCATTTCACATATAACTATTACTTAGACCCAGAGGATTGGATCTTTTAAGTATAAAAAGAAAATAAAATTCTCAACAGGAAGAGGGTAGTTTTTTGTTTTGTTTTTTTTTTCTGTGACAATGAGAGGCTGAAACTAATTGTTGAGTTTGTTGGGAACAGAAATTAAATGCTAGAAAAACAGCAGCAAAAATAACAGAATATATAGTAACCTTTCCTTCTCCTCCCCTAAAGAAATTATTCAAGTGTATTTTATAATTATCTTGACTTTAGCTTTCTCTAAAATTATTACTTAGTGATAGGCAAACAATAACAGCATCATTTTATATAGTACTAAGTGTTAGGAAAGAGAAATTTGACTATAACCTAGATGCTTCAGGGAGATGAAGTGGATAATGTCCACAGAGGTGTGAGACCAGCTTAGTAAATGTTTTCCCAGTTAAAGTAGAATAAAAGCGCTTATTTACCTCAGTGAAATTAAGCCATAAATCCGGTAAGAGCAATTTTGTGAATTGTTAAAACAGTGTCCAATTTTGAAAAAAATGTGCTTTAGTAAAACCTCCTGCATCCATTCTTATTAAAGAAGACATGTGTGTGCTCTCATACATGCCAACAAAAAACCATCCATTTCAAGAGCAAAAAAATGCATGGAATTTAAACTCAGTATGAAAAATGTGTTCTGGCCCTAGGATTGGAAAACTATTAATGATGGGGAGATGCATTGACAAGGGTGAAAGTAAATCTGAAAATGGTTGTAATTCTCTATTCTTTGTGTGTGTGTTTGTGTATGCACAGTTGTCTACAATAATTATCTATTTTCCAGACTCTCAGAGGAAAAATAAAACAAATGATACACCAATAAAGCTGGCTCCAACAATTTCAGCTTGGATTATGCAGTGATTATAAGTTCTGTGGATGGATGTGATATGTCTCCCAAAGAATAGCCTCCAAACCCGTGTAGCCAACTGTTGGAAAATCACTGTGATGCCCCGTAAGATATCAGCCATTACTACCTGGCTAGGTGTCCTTCTGCCATTCCTTTGGAGTATACAGTGCAGTAATGCTGAGTTTACTGATTGATTCTACCTCTTAAACCTGTTTGTTACAAGCTCATCACACTTCTGGTTGTCTCTGAAAAATGGCAGCTGTGCTTGGGTTTGGTGATGGGAGGAAAGAGTGCTTAAGCACTTCTAAACAGCAACTGCTACTGCTAAGTCACTTCAGTCTGTCCGACTCTGTGCGACCCCATCCCTGGGATTCTCCAGGGAAGAACACTGGAGTGGGTTGCCATTTCCTTCTCTAATGCATAAAAGTGAAAAGTGAAAGTGAAGTCATTCAGTCATGTCTGACTCTTTGCGACCTCATGGACTGCAGCCTACCAGGCTCCTCCGTCCTTGGGATTTTCCAGGCAAGAGCACTGGAATGGGGTGCCATTGCCTTCTCCTTCTAAACAGCAAAGTGTGTGCTAAATAATGCTCTGCTGCTGCTGCTGCTAAGTCTAGTGTCATGCAAAATTTGTGTGTAACTGGAGTATTAACAAAAAAGCAGCAAACAAATAAGCTGTTCTGAACCAAATAATAATTTAGCTTTTCTATTCACAGATGTAAGCAATAAGACAAGAGATATAAAGGATGTAGTATGCTTTTCAACTTTCTTACATTGGTAATGTTGAATTCTATGCCACGTGTAATAGAGCTTGAACATAAAAGTTCAAGTATCAGACCTCTTGGATTGGTTGACCCCAAATATAACTGAGTGCTACATAAGAGAATATATATTTTAATACTATAGTGGTTGGCAGCCATTGGAAAATAAAGAGTTTCTTTGGCATATTAGAATAATTTTAACAGCATATTAATTATATTAGGTCTTCTATACTCAATGGTATTATATAGCACTTACACATATATGTCTCATCAACCTTATTTGTGGGGGTATTTTTTTGGAGTTTTTTTTTTTTTTTTTTAAACAGAGAGGTTAAATAACTTGCCCAAGATTTTGCAGCCAGTGTGCAGTAGACAAGGCTTAGGGCTCAGGACTTCTCGTACAAGAATATGACCCTGAACTCAGGGTCTGATCTTTGGGGCAAAAGAGCGGAGGGGCTCAGTTTTTAAGACCCTTTTTGGATGTAGGGATGCTTTGAATCCATTTTATCTCAGGTGGGTGACCTTATCTAGTCCCAGTGTTGCCATAGCCCTCGTGATTTATGTGCATTGTGACAAACATTATATCAATCATGGTTGTGGAGAAGGGAGTGACGTTTTGGAATAGCAGAAGACAGTAAAATATGTGAACATTCAAAATTTAAATAATGTTATTTTAAATTCTTCATTTCACATATTCAGTTACCTCAAGACTCGAGGCATGAGTCTTTCTTTCTTTCATCATGACAGCCATGGATGGATGATTGCTCAGTCCTTCCAAGTATAACCTAGGGGCATCTCTTCTAAAGAGGAAGGGAGGCATGCCCTTTTTGCCTTCAAAGGTGCTAATCCAGGGCCACTTCCTCTGGAACACTGACTCCACTTTCTAGACAAAGTGACCTTGTGTCATCCACATTACTGTATTCTCCATTTTTAGCATAGGTAAAGAATTATTTCTGGTATGTTTCTTAGGTCTCTGCTCCTTCAATTCTGAGGTATAAAAGAGCTGAGGCTATTTTTTATGAATTTCCAAGTCTTCCCTAGTAATTACATCTATGCTGACTGACTTAAAAAATGGTCTTTCATATCCAGACCCCAAGGACAATTTTAGCAGCTAATTTTTACTCTCTCTACCTAGCTTTTATCTAAATTTTACTCTATACGTGTGTGCAGGCTTTTTAGGTTCTGTAACCATAATGTTTCTCTCATTCTTGCTCACTAAAAAATATGCATCTTTTAATGAAGCAGGAGGCATAACCTTCCCAAGACTTCAGATGACACGACAAAGCTATAGTAATCAAAACAACATGGTATTGGCACCAAAACAAACATATGGATCAATGGAACAGAATAGACAGCCCAAAAGTAAACCCATACACATACAGCCAATTAATCTTCAGCAAAGGAAGCAAGAATATACTATGAGGAAAAGACAGTCTCTTCAGCAGGTGGTATTGGGAGAGCTGGACAGCCATAGATAAATCAATGAAATTAGAACACACCTTCACACCACACACAAAAATAAACTCAGAAGGGTTAAAAACTTAAATATAAGATATGCCACCATGAAACTCATAGAAGAGAGCATAGGCAAAATATTCTCTGACATAAAGTGTACCAATGTTTTCTAAGGTCAGTCTCCCAAGGCAATAGAAATAAAGGCAAAAATATACAAATGGACCTAATCAAGCTTACAAGCTTTTGCACAGCAAAGGAAGCTATAAACAAAATGCACAGACAACCTATGGACTGGGAGAAAATACTTGCAAACACAATGTAATCAATAAGTGCTTAATTTCCAAAACATGAATAACTCATAGAACTCAATAGCAAAAAGGCAAACAACTCAATAAAAAAAAAAATGGCAGAATACCTATATAAACATTTATCCAAAGAAGACACACAGATGACTAAAAGGCGCATGAAAAAATGCTCAGCATCACTAACTGTTGCTACTGCTAAGTCAGGTCATTCGTGTCTGACTCTGTGCGACCCCATAGACGGCAGCCCGCCAGGCTCCCCCATTCCTGGGATTCTCCAGGCAAGAACACTGGAGTGAGTTGCCATTGCCTTCTCCAATACATGAAAGTGAAAAGTGAAAGTGAAGTCGCTCAGTCTTGTCCGGCTCTTCGTGACCCCACGGACTGTAGCCTACCAGGCTCCTCCGTCCATGGGATTTCCCAGGCAAGAGTCCTGGAGTGGAGTGCCATTGCCTTCTCCTCACTAACTGTTAGGGAAATGCAAATCATAACCACAATGAGGTACCACCTGACACTGGTCAGAATGGCCATCATTGAAAAGTCTACAAATAATGAATTCTGGAGAGGGTATGGAGAAAAGGGAACCCTCCTACACTGTTGGTGGGAATGCAAGTTTGTGCAGACACCATGGAAAACATACAGAGATTCCTCAGAAAACTGAAAATAGAATTACCATATGATCCATCAATCCCACTCCTGGGCTTATACCCAGACAAAACTAAAATTCAAAACATACGTGCACCCAGTGTTCATAGCAGCACTTTTCACAATGGCCCTAACATGGAAACAACCTGTATGTCCATCAACAGGTGAATGGATAAAGAAGATGTGGTATTTTTTTCCCCTAATTTTCCTTCCCCTGGCTTCTTAGATACATCTATCAGGGAATCCCCAAGGGTCTCAGTGGTAAAGAAACAGCCTGCAATGCAGGAGACACTGGTTTGATATTCATGGTTCAGGAAGACCCCCTAGAGATGGAAATGGCAACTTACTCCAGTATTCTTGCCTGGGAAATCCCATGGACAGAGGAGCCTGGTGGGCTGTAGTCCATGGGGTTGCAAGAGTCAGAAATGACTTAGTGACTAAAGCACCACCACCACCAGACACCTATTATTTAAAAGTGGACATTTTATCTCTAAATACATGGGGTTTTAAAGCAAAAAAAAAAAAAAAAAAAAAAAGTAAACAGTGTTTTAAAAGGAAATATACATATACTGAGATAATCTAATTTCCTGATTTCATAAAGAAATACAGAATTGCATTAAGGTTATATTATTCAGTCAATAAATGTTTATTTTAAAAAAAGATGTGGTATGTATACAATATATATTAATTCAATGGAATACTAAGCCATAAAGAAAAACAAAATATACCATTTACAGCAACATGGATGCAACTAGAGATTTATCATACTAAGTGAAGTGAGAAAGAGAAAGACAGATACTATATATCACTTGTATGTGGGACCTAAAATATGGCACAAATGAACCTATCTATAAAACAGAAACAGACTCACACATAGATATCAAACTTGTGGTTGCCAAGGAGGCGGGAGAAAGAAGGATGGACTAGACGCAAACCATTACATTTACAGTGGATAGACAACAAAGTCTTATTGTATAGCACAGGGAACTATATTCAATATCCTGTGATAAACCTCGATGGGAAAGAATATGAAAAATATGTGCTCAACTGAATCATTTTCCTCTACATCCAAAATTAATATATAACATTTTGGAAAGTACATTTTGGCCAGGTTTACTCAGCTGCAGGCAGGTTCATAATTCAGTTGAAATATATGGGGCAGAGGCATCCAAGGAGAGTCTAAGTGGTAAAAAATGGCCTACAGATTAAAAATTGATAATTCATACATTTTTAATCTACATGACTTAATATGAAATGTTAATGGTGTAAACAATCAACAGAGTAATTTATTGAAGTGATATTCAGATTTATTTTCCATTTCCATGGGTTCCTATTTCACTTATTTTCATTCAAAGAAGACAAAATACAAACCAGCATGATTGATATTGGGTATAAATTTCCTCCAATATGTCTGAATTTCACATTCTCATCTTTGTAATAACAGTGATTCAGATTTCATCAACATTTCTGTGTGCGGCACTGCATTAAATTCATTCAGTTTTATGCAAAGTTTAAAAAAAATCTGTTTATAATATGCTTTATAAATGATTGAGTTAGAAAATGTACTCATTTGTAATCAGACTGGTGGGTATTAACTGCTGTCTTTATATATATACATATATAAATAAACACAAGAAGAAGTGACAGAAGGAAATGCAGTCTAAGCAGCTTTTATATTTAGATGTATTATAGATCTATTCTATTATATGCTTGTAGACTAGCCAAGACCAAATATATTGTCCATTATGATCCAATTATTGCCCACAAATTCAACTCCCCTCATACACTTGTCCCTTTAATGCCAGTTTCAGCATCACTGAAGGCCTTTCCAAAAGGATGGCGCTTCTGTCTGTCCTTAGCACCATGCACTTTCTGTTTTTTTTTTTTTTTTTTTCAGGAGAGGTTCCCCTGTTCTGGTAGCTGGTTCCTTCCTTGTTTATTGTTTCTAAAGCAGGTCTCACTAGGCACTTTTTTGGCAGGATCATTTTTATTTCCTTCTTGGAACTTATTCCAGGTTGTATTGATTCCCATTATCGTTTTAACTACATATCAACTGTTTCCCCATTTATTATGTAAGTTCTTTTTTTTTGTTGTTGTTATTGTTATTTTTATTTTTATTTATTTATTTATTTATTTTTTTATTAGTTGGAGGCCAATTACTTCACAACATTTCAGTGGGTTTTGTCATACATTGACATGAATCAGCCATTGAGTTACACGTATTCCCCATCCCGATCCCCCCTCCCACCTCCCTCTACACCCGACTCCTCTGGGTCCTCCCAGTGCACCAGGCCCGAGCACTCGTCTCCTGCATCCCACCTGGGCTAGTGATCTGATTCACCATAGATAATATACATGCTGTTCTTTTGAAACATCCCACCCTCACCTTCTCCCACAGAGTTCAAAAGTCTGTTCTGTACTTCTGTGTTTCTTTTTCTGTTTTGCATATAGGGTCATCGTTACCATCTTTCTAAATTCCGTATATATGTGTTAGTATGCTGTAATGTTCTTTCTCTTTCTGGCTTACTTCACTCTGTATAATGGGCTCCAGTCTCGTCCATCTCATTAGAACTGATTCAAATGAATTCTTTTTAACGGCTGAGTAATATTCCATGGTGTATATGTACCACAGCTTCCTTATCCATTCATCTGCAGATGGGCATCTAGGCTGCTTCCATGTCCTGGCTATTATAAACAGTGCTGCGATGAACATTGGGGTGCACGTGTCTCTTTCAGATCTGGTTTCCTCGGTGTGTATGCCCAGAAGTGGTATTGCTGGGTCATATGGCAGTTCTATTTCCAGTTTTTTAAGAAATCTCCACACTGTTTTCCATAGTGGCTGTACTAGTTTGCATTCCCACCAACAGTGTAAGAGGGTTCCCTTTTCTCCACACCCTCTCCAGCATTTATTGCTTGTAGACTTTTGGATAGCAGCCATCCTGACTGGTGTGTAATGGTATCTCATTGTGGTTTTGATTTGCATTTCTCTAATAATGAGTGATGTTGAGCATCTTTTCGTGTGTTTGTTAGCCATCTGTATGTCTTCTTTGGAGAAATGTCTGTTTAGTTCTTTGGCCCATTTTTTGATTGGGTCATTTATTTTTCTGGAATTGAGCTTCAGGAGTTGCTTGTATATTTTTGAGATTAATCCTTTGTCTGTTTCTTCATTTGCTATTATTTTCTCCCAATCGGAGGGCTGTCTTTTCACCTTACTTATAGTTTCCTTTGTAGTGCAAAAGCTTTTAAGTTTCATTAGGTCCCATTTGTTTAATTTTGCTTTTATTTCCAATATTCTGGGAGGTGGGTCATAGAGGATCCTGCTGAGATTTATGTCAGAGAGTGTTTTGCCTATGTTCTCCTCTAGGAGTTTTATAGTTTCTGGTCTTACATTTAGATCTTTAATCCATTTTGAGTTTATTTTTGTGTATGGTGTTAGAAAGTGTTCTAGTTTCATTCTTTACAAGTGGTTGACCAGTTTTCCCAGCACCACTTGTTAAAGAGGTTGTCTTTTTTCCATTGTATATCCTTGCCTCCTTTGTCAAAGATGAGGTATCCATAGGTTCGTGGATTTATCTCTGGGCTTTCTATTCTGTTCCATTGATCTATATTTCTGTCTTTGTGCCAGTACCATATTGTCTTGATGACTGTGGCTTTGTAGTAGAGTCTGAAGTCAGGGAGGGTGATTCCTCCAGTTCCATTCTTCTTTCTCAAGATTACTTTGGCTATTCGTGGTTTTCTGTATTTCCATACAAATTGTGAAATTATTTGTTCTAGTTCTGTGAAAAATACCGTTGGTAGCTTGATAGGGATTGCATTGAATCTATAGATTGCTTTGGGTAGAATAGCCATTTTGACAATATTGATTCTTCCAATCCATGAGCACAGTATGTTTCTCCATCTGTTTGTGTCCTCTTTGATTTCTTTCTTATGTAAGTTCTTTAAGCAGAGTCACCTGGTATATCTTGTTCATTTCATATTTAATATAGTGCCAAGTGTTCAGAATTTTTTTTAAATTAAGGAATGAAAGAGCACACTTATTTCACAATAACCATTTTCTCTTGCTTTGTATTTGTGGAAACATGAATACAAATTTCCCAAATACTTCAGGTTCTAAACTTGAAATATATACATTTTATGAGACTCTAACCAGAGCTATCTTAGTTCCTTTACTCTTAGAGCCCTTATATGCATTTAATGTATAATATTTCTAGAGCATTTCAGCTTTTACTAACAAATATTTAAAAACCATTAGAAACATTGTTGCTAATATCTATACTTCTTAAAAGTTTATGTTGAGTTGGCTACTTTAAAAATTGTGGAGATCCATAGGGTACACCATAGAAAGCATACCATAAAACAAGTATGGAATGTGTAAATGCACAAAAATACCAACATAAAGGCATAGGAAAAGAATTTAGAAGGAAATGTGCAAAATATTTAAGGTGTTTACCAAAAGGTAATGGGATAATAGGCAATTTTCATTTTCTTCTTCATATTTTTCAATATTTCCAATCTACATACAATAAAATGAATGCATTGTTTTTATACTAAAAAACAAATATCCATAAAGCCACTGAACAATTAGGAATATAAATTGCCTTTAAGACAAGACAAAGCTGCAGAGAACAGAATGATTAATTTCTTTCATAACTACTTCTTTATAGAGTTTAATACGTTCCTGGGACTGTTGCAGGATGTGCTCAGTATTCAAAAAGTAATAAAATCTAGGTTCTACCCTTAACTGTGTAAGTCATGTTTAATTAACTGTAACTGAAGATGGAGTGTTGTAAATTAGCACAAAGAATATGAGATACAGAGATGGGAAATTCTTTCCTAGGATGCAATTAAAGACTGCTTCTTGGGCATGGCCAGCAGGACCCTCAAGAATGTTGACCCTGAGGGAAAGACTTTCTTGATCAAGGTACTAACATTCAGACAAGTGGTCAGGCAGGCAGAGACCATGTGTTGCTAAGGGGAAAGAGGCAGAGACATGTGGGAGAAAAAAGATGTATTATAAAGAAAAACAAGGTCAACCAATGAAAAACATGGAAAGATCCATATGTCCAGCCCATCAAGTCACTAGAAGCGTGGTCAGGAGAGTAAAACTGCAGTTACTGTGAACTTTGATATGGGAGAAGATGACCAGCTTGGCAGGGCATTGGATGAGTTAGGTTTGGGATAACCTTGTGTCTCATTTGAGAGATGTGCACTAAACTGTGAAATACATAAGTATAAAACTGTGAGGCTGTCACGGCTAATGCCATGGCAGGCAGCCTAGAGTAGGAGTAGGCCTGGTTTCCCGGGGTAACATAATTATCAGGCCTCCTGGAGTCAGCCAATCAACATATGCCTAGCCAGAAGAAAGGGAACCTATCAGGGGAAAGCTGAAAGCCCCACGTAGGGCCAACAAAAATTACCTTGCAACTGTGTAACCAATCCGCTTACGCCAACTACCCACTGTGTAGCCAATCCGATTGCGCCAACTACCTGCTGCTTGTTTTGACCTAATAAATACCCGAAAGAACTGGGGCTCGGGGCCTGTCGTCCTCACACACCTGGTGAGGGCGGGAGGCCCTGGCTCGAGTCAGTAATAAATTACCCTATTGCGTGTTGCATTGTTTCAAGGATTCTTCTTTCCCGACCTGGGACTCGGACTACGGGCAGAACAAAAACTCCGGAAATAGATTTGGGCTGGATGTAAATACGTGTATTATCTTTAGAAAAGGCTGATTGAAATCAGTGGACTGATTGATATCCTCTATAGTCAGTTTAGAGTAAGGACTGAAGCTCTAGTAATTTGGGTATTTTAACAGCCAAATAGAATGGAAAAAAGGAAACCAGGTAGAAGGTTCCTATGAAAGTTAGTGCTAATGAGGGTCAGATATGGCACCATGGCAGTGAATTGGGAGAGAACAAAAAGATTATTAGGGACAGCTTGCTTGCTGTTTTATCTTTCCGTTTTGAAACCAAGTGAGATTAGTTAATATAAGTAGTGTTATTTTATACAGACCAAGAATTTCCAAACCTTGGTACTTGTCAGAATCATTTACATAGCTGTATGAAAATTTAATATATGTGACATATATTAATTAAGTGAATGAATAAATGAATGCTTCACATATGTCTTGAATTATTATTACCAATTCCTTTTTCATTTACGTTAAATTATGGTATTAGAGGACAAAAGTTATTGATATATTAGGACTAATAAAATCCAGTATACCTTTTGGCCCATAATTAATACACTTGATTTTAACATTAACAAAGAACACCATTTTAGTTCATCAATAGTTAGAGAGATTGAAAATGTACTGAATGTATACAACTTAAAGTTCTTAGTGGCATTTATCTGGCACTTTCCTTTCCTGTGCTGGCAAACTGATGTTTTATTAGCAATTATAGAAAAGATCATTATATAGCCATGATGTCATAGTCAATTCACTGTTGAATCAAATTTACCAGTCTTTGTACTTCCCGAATTTTACACCTGGCCATGGGTATTTTCATTGTACAAAATGCAAAAGCATAGCGACTCCTTGTCTTTCTAAATATACTAGCCACAAAACTAGCTGGTTTTTAAAAAATTCTTTTCACCACTAGTCATTGAGTCTCCTTTTCGCAACTTCCCACTGCATTTTAAAACTCATGTTTACTTAAAGGGGAAAAAAAATCAGTGACCTCTGCAAAAGATTTTCCCACAACTCAATTGTTAATGTTTATTTTTTCAAAATATACAAGAAAAATGTTTCTTTGAAACTAGTAAGTCTGTGCCAATAGTTAATAAAAATTCATCAAGTTCAACATCTGTACTTGTTTCCATAAGCATAATCATACTTAAATTAGCATAGCAAAACTGTCAGATGGGTAGTTCTAAAATCAGGTATATTAAATTTGCATGTGTTTATTTTTCACTTACAACATAAACACACTTTGATATGTAATTAGTAATGGCTAGAATCAGATTGGAGAAGGCAGTGGCGACCCACTCCAGTACTCTTGCCTGAAGAATCCCAGGGACAGAGGAGCCTGGTGGGCTGCAGTCCATGGGGTCGCGAAGAGTCGGACATGACTGAGTGACTTCACTTTCACTTTTCACTTTCATGCATTGGAGAAGGAAA
This sequence comes from Muntiacus reevesi, assembly GCF_963930625.1. Classification (NCBI taxonomy): domain Eukaryota; kingdom Metazoa; phylum Chordata; class Mammalia; order Artiodactyla; family Cervidae; genus Muntiacus; species Muntiacus reevesi. The sequence continues at coordinate 35,465,312 of NC_089267.1, read as the reverse complement.
TGGCAACTCACTCCAGCGTTCTTGCCTGGAGAATCCCAGGGACAGCGGAGCCTGGTGGGCTGCCGTCTATGGGGTCGCACAGAGTTGGACACGACTGAAGCGACTTAGTAGCAGCAGCAGCACCAGAATCAGATTGCTTCCCATTTGCTACCCTAGGATTTGATTTCAATTTTTTTTCTTTCATACTCACTAGTATTAAAAAATACTATTGTGCTTCTGACATATTACTATTTTATTTCACTCCTAAAGGTTATGTGTTATATGTTTTAATATCATGGATTTGCTATTGAATTCTTAGGAGAAGAGCTATGAAATTGGCAAAGAAAGCCTTAAAGAGAAGAATTTTAAATTTGAGACACCTCAAATTATTAATACTACTAAGCTATATACATAGGTGACAAGTAGGAGACAAGGTTTCTGCGTCCTGAATTCCATGCCCTTTTTCACTCTGCTACCTAGAGAAGATCAACTAGTTGAGGAGTTATGTAGTTGCCTGTGGAATTTCATTCTACCTAAGTTCCCTGTAGCAAATCATACTTCAGACTTCTTATTTCCCTTCCTTCCTTCCCTCCTCCCCTCCCTTCCTTTTTTTCTCTCTCTCTTTCTCTCTTGCACACACATGCGTTCATCTAATTTAACCTATGAGTTCTATGTTAAAGATTAAAAGACTGACCAAGTTTCTTAACCAGTTTTACATTATAAATGAGGAAACTACGTATCTTGCTTCTGTCTATAACACGGTGACCTTAAGATTTGAATTTAGGGATATGAGATTCTGAACCAAATATTTCAATATAAAATGCTTCCATTTTTTTTCACCTTTCGCAATTAAATACTTCCTCCAAAACATTTTCTGTGATCATTCCAATTGGAATTTCTCTCTCCACTATGATACTTTGATTGTAATTGTCTTATAGCCCTAACCTTTCCTTATTATTATGTATATAGGTTTAGTGGGCAGCCAGCTAGATTAGACTGATGACTGAGCCACTGAACTGAGCAAGTGTGTGAGATTACAAATTCCTCATAATCAAGAGGGGCTTCCCAGGTGGTGCTAGTGAAAAAGAACCTGCCTGTCCGTGCTGGAGACATGAGAGATGCAGTTCAATCCCTGGAACTGTGTCTGGAAGATCCCTCAGAGTAGGAAATGGCAACCCACTCCAGAATTCTTGCCTGGGAAATTCTATGGACAGAGGAGCCTGGTGTGTCCTACAGTCCATGGGGTCATCAGAAAGTTGGACCTGACTTAGCAACTGAACAGCAACAACTGAATCTAAAGTACTGTCACAATTAGAATGTCCTGAGCAGCTTTTTCTACTTGAACTTACTGGGAAAAAATACAGACTTGTTTCCCTTAGGGAACATTTGACAGATTTTTAAAAATTTTTGATCTTTGTTGATTATCCCATTTTCCTTCTTCTATAGTTAGCTACTGATGGTTCAAGCAAAATAACATAGTTAAGAAACTCTAATATTAAAGTAAGAGATTAACACTTCATATTCAAACAACAAGGATTTATTGTACAGGACAGGGAACTATAGCCTATTTATATAATGTAAAAGTATATGTAATATGTATAACTGAATCACATGTATATGTGTATATATATAACTTAATCCTAAATTTATAGAAGCAGACTGACTAGGACATTTCAATTTGCGTTTTTAGCATTTTAATCCAGAAATATATTTCCATGCTAAGGATGGGATTTTTCAATATGAAAACTTTTCAAGTGAGAATATGATAAATATAAAGATGTGACATGGTAAACAGTAGTTGATTATATCTTAATAGATACATGTCAGTGAACGTCTATCATTTAAAAAATAATGCATGTGCATGTCTAAATTAAATAGCTCTGCATAAATATGTAAATTTGGCTCAATTAAAACAGATGATGACTTAGCAAAACTTTATCAGCCTAAATGTCGTTTCTTTCCATGCATGACAACTATGACCTTGGCACACATTGCTGCTCATGAAGATACAACCAAGATCATTAAAACAGTAGCAAAGCCAACCTAGAGAAGAAACTATGTGCTATTAATAAGGTATTCCTGGGTAGAGTGCTTTACAGGGAAGAAAGAACAAATACAATTGAAGCATTACCTTCTGAAATGCTCTTTTTTTCAAAAGAAACCAGCAGGCAGGGAAAGAGTGACTGGGGTGGTGGTGGTGATAGATGAGGTGGTGGGAGAGGAGGGAGTTTAGAAGGTAGGTAGGGAATGGGGAGAAAGAGTGGAAAGAAGACATGGTGGAAGCTAGGGTAGAGAAGACAGTTTCAAGGAAGGAGAGATTTTAGTGGGAAGGAAGATTATGGGAGAATAAAGGACTATGAAAAAGAAAGTTATGGAGACCCATAGGTAGGCAGTAGTGGTATACCTAGAAGGTATTAAAAACCATAAGAATAAGATAGCAGTGATTATTTTTTGATAGATACATTAGGCATAGTATTCTAAATAACATATTGAATATTATCTTTGAAGTAAACATCATGTTAATAATATCACTCCTGAAATGATTAAGATGTAAGAGCATTGATTTGTACTAAGCGCATTTGATCTTTCAGAAGTGATTTTTTCCCATATTCTATGTGCTCTTAAACATGCTATACATTTTAAAGGATGACAGAAGAGCAGAAATAATTTTTAAATGTAAATATTTTTTACAATTGGAGAATAGAAAATGTTTAGACATTTTAGTCCAGATTTTGGGTTTATGAGATATTACACATATTAGATGTAGAAATGAATAAATACTTTTATTTGGTGATTATGAATCTAATAACCAATCAATAATTATAACTTGTAATAAATAACCTTGAAATATATAATAAAGCCATTTTTGTATCCTGATTATCATCTTACTGAAAATATGAATTCTATAAGTTAGTTGAAGTGATTCCCAACTAGGAAGCAGAATATTGGATAGTCTTGTGTTTTTATCTTCATGTTGGACAAGACAGAACCAGCATAGTCTTGGTGAGTTCTTGGATTAGGTTTGCCAGACTTAGCAAAGAGAATATGGGACACTCAGTTTATTTTAGACTTCAAATAAACCTACACATTTTTTTAAACATAAGTATATTCTAAATATTTCATAGGGCAGACCTATACTAAAAGTATTATTTTCTCAAATTTAATTTGGTATCTTGCATTTTATCTGGCAACTGTATTTTGGGCAAATTACTTAATTCGCATTTCATGGGGCCCTCATCATGGAGCAGTGTGGGATTTTCTGCTGATTGATCAAAAACACAATTATATTTCTTTTCTGTGAGTATGGAAAAAAAAATAAGGGAAAAGAGGAACTTATTTTGGAATTTCAACTTAAAGAAACAGTTTACTATTTATGTGCCCCCAGGTTCATGACTGTACATTGAGCATTCAAATGTACTTGCATCTTCTCATAAGTCATATACTCTGAGTTTGAAAGCCTAGAGTCTGTGTTTTGAAAGCGGAAACTCAAATATATATTCCATTAAATCTATTTTGGAATATTTAAATTAATAATTATAATAGATTGCATTTATGAGTATCACCTAGGAAACTAAGTATTTTAAACTATATTAACTAATTTAAGCCTCACAAAAATCTTAACATTAAGTACTAAACTTTTTCAGGCAAGAAAACTCAAGGACAGAGGAATTGATTAACTTGTCAAAAATTACACAGTCAGTAAGAGGTAGAGCTGGAATTTGAACTCAGACTAATTTAGTTTAATTTTTCTCTTGACCACTACTCTATTCTACCTCTGAACCTTGAGATAAAACTCTCATAGATATTTCATGAGATTTTTCTATGAAAAATAGACATGAAAGCCACCCTTGGCTTTCACATTTCATAATTAATTACAGGGATTTGCTTATCAGGACAGAAAAAGGAGTAGAAAGTATATAACCATAGAGTGAGGCCAACAGACTGCTGAAGCTCAATATTTACCCCTGTTCCCCTGCACCCTTCGTGTTTCCTGACCTGTGAGCACAAGGAAGGAACTCGAAAGATCACAAAAGGGCCTCTATTTCATCTCATGCTATAGGTTTGAAATCAGGCCTGTGAAACTGTGGTCAAAAGCACAGAATGCTAAGTAAGTCATCGCTTTCATTTACATTCCTTAGGTGATCCAAGAGCCAGCACATGGCCTGTCTGCTTTCAGTTCCTTCTAGACTTAGACTGTGACTTCCTGCCCCAGGCAGTGGCTCAGAGTCAGCCTCTGGAAGAGTGCCATTCCTCAAGCTGTTGCCCTGCAAAGCCAAATTATAGATCCACCAGAGGAAATGGCAAAAATAACCTTCCTATGCACATGAGTCAGCAGGACCTGTATGGATTATTTCATGTAACTTGGCTACTTTATGAAAAATACAACTATTTCTCGTAATGGATAATGGTCAAAAGTAACATGCACCTATAAAACAAAACCTTTAAGACAAGAATATATATTTTCAGATAAGCCGTATCAAGTTTGTGTTTTTGCCTTTTCTTAGAGTTGGGATGAAACTGTTAAATAGCTTCCTGGAAAACATGAACATGCAGAATTGTCTACTGGGTGGCATCCAGAATAAGAACTAAGCTTTCTATTTGCATTAAAATAATAATCAAAAGAAATTTAGACCCTATCACTTCATGGCAAATAGATGGGGAAACAATGGAAACAGTGAGATACTTTATGTTTTTGGACTCCAAAATCACTGCAGATGGTGACTGTAGCCGTGAAACTAAAAGACTCTTGCTCCTTGGAAGAAAAGCTATGAACAATCTAGACAGCATATTAAAAAGCAGAGACAATTTACTTTGCTGACAAAGGTCCATCTAGTCAAGGCTATGGTTTTTCCAGTGGTCATGTATGGACGTGAGAGTTGGACTATAAAGAAAATTGAGCACTGAAGAACTGATGATTTTGAACTGTGGTGTTGGAGAAGACTCTTGAGAGTCCCTTGGACTGCAAGGAGATCCAACCAGTCAATCCCAAAGGAAACAAGTCCTGAATATTCATTGGAAGGACTGATACTGAAGCTGAAACTCCAATATTTTGTCCACCTGATGCAAAGAATTGACTCATTGGAAAAGACCTGATGCTGGGAAAGATTGAAGGTGGGAGAAGAAGGGGATGACAGAGGATGAGATGGCTGGAAGGTATCACCGACTCTATTGACCTGAGTTTGAGCAAGCTCTGGGAGTTGATGAGAGACAGGGAAGCCTGGCGTGCTGCAGTCCTTGGGGTTGTGAAGAATTGGACACTACTGAGTGACTGAACTGATATTTTAAAAGTTTTACTAAAATATTGCTTTATTTTAATATGCTCAGGTGATAGCTTACCTGCAGGTGTAATTTATAAATTCAAGTTGCTAAATTAATGACTCTCTTTCAATTGCTTTTCCCCCCAAAGTGATTTATTTCTACAGTACATCTACAATTACCCCTGCCTATTTGAATTGATGAGTGTACAGGATGATTATTTACGATACAAAAGTGAGAGAACAATTTTGGATATTACCTTCAGTCTTTTAATTTCGGTATTTCCCAGGTTCATGAAGAATATCAAAGAAAAGGGAAAACATGAGAAAGAGTGTAAAATGCCATTTTGATTAATTTTCACAGAAGCTTTCTTTTAAGAAGATTTAAGTTCAGCCTCCTTAGAAGACTTTAGAGAATTAATTTCCAGTTTGCTCACACAGCACCATCCTGTAGGTATTTGAGGACATGTATCAACAACCATGGGCTTCCCTGGTGGCTCAGACCATAAAGAATGGGACTGCAATGCAAGAGACCTGGGTTCTGTCCCTAGGTTGGGAAGATGCCCTGGAGAAGAGCATGGCTACCCACCCTAGTATTCTTGCCTGGAGAATTCAATGGACAGAGAAATCTGGCAGGCTACAATCCATGGGATCATAAAGAGTCAGGCATGACTGAGTGACTAACACACATGCATCAACAACCATTAATAAACAGAACATTCTGCCTTAAAAATCATAATATTCAAATACTCAGTGACTTAAAATGGAGCTTAAAATTATAACTAATTTAAACAAGTAGCTTCAGATAATGTATTTGTTTGTGTACCTTTTATATATTAGACACTGCCTAAATGCTAAATATATATATATATGCACACATGTATACACACATATGTATATACAATGTATACACACACACGTGTGTGTATATATATGTCATATGTAATCATCAGCATCTTTTCCAGTTGAATACTCTTCCAGATTATCTTCATTTTGTAAGTGAGAAAACTTAGGTTCATTAGGTTGAGAACTTGCTCAAGCCCATTTGATACAAGTAGCTTAAATGGGATTTAAAACTCATCAGACTTATCTTATTTCAAGCATCATCTACAAAGGATTGTTATTAAAGGTATGAGTTGAATATACAATTTGAAATATTAGTTTACATTCAAGAAAAGTGAGAAAAGTACAAGTTTGTAAATGGTCTCTTTGAAACTCAGTGGTATTTATTTTTTAAATCTTTCAAGTTTTTAAAGAAAATATCCTCACTATTGAGACAAAGCAACAGTGTAGGCTCATACAACAAACTTGGAAGGCAATCCTCCATATTCCATGCATCTGGATAAACTGTGAAAAGACCCCCAGATTTGATACATAATCTTTTGCCTTAAAAGGGGTAATTAAAAGTAAAACCCTGAGAATTTTTACTAATATATATGATGTATATATATCTAATATATAATGATATATAATGTGTCAGAGAATGGGTACAACATAAGAAAAAAATATATATATATATATACACACACAGTTATATGTGGAGGAGAGAAATTTAGACATAGAATAAACATATGGTTTGGAAAAAAATAAAAGGATAAAAAATACTCTCAGCCTTCTTCTCAAAATATTTGCAACAACACAATTTCCACAGAATTTTGAGAAAAAGAGACCTCATATTTCATCCAAAAAATTTAAGTTCTATGGAACATTCTTACTATGTGGGTTTGTCTATTACATGAATTACTTTAGTTGACTGGGGTAAAAAATCCAGAGTCACTCTTTATTATCTCTGAAACAACCACAAATGAGAGAAGCTTAACTAAATTTTTGAAAATGTAGGATTCACTAAAACCTATGCAGACATATCAGTGAGCCAACATATATTATTTTTAGTAAAGTCCAAATATTCTCTACAAATGATACGACTGCCCTAAAAACTATTTTTTTTCATTCCTGGGTAGAAAGTTTGACTCTTTATTGATTTATGCTTATTTATGAGAGAAATGAGGCTTTGGGAGTCTTTTTTTCAGGACCAGCCAAATCTAGGGCAAATTTAGAAACTTAACCTCAGTCTCTTCTTAAAAAAAAAAAAAAAAATTAGAAAGAAAGATGTTGGCATACATGGAGAGCTGAGTACAGAGCCTAGAAATGGAAGGAAGCAAATTAGAGCTGTCAATAGACAGTGGAACTCTTTATTAAGCCCCAAATTTGCAATATGCTAGGGACCACTCTTCATAATGCCTTTGAGAGACTTGGATCTATATCTATGCAGAAGTGCTGGCAGAGAATGGCCCCGGGAAATTAGGTTAATTTGTGAAGAACATCCTCTGTTCTTGAAAATAGTGAACAAGTGCTAAGACAGGCATTGAGCAACTCCCCAAGCGGAAGCTGAGGAATGCTGCTTTTGGGTCAAAGTTGGGACGTTTTGGAGCCATAGGAGTATGGAGCGGGAGGTTTCTGTGGCTAAGATGATCTCAGGCCTTCAAACAAAGTACAATATTCCATCTCCAAAGAGGACCAGGAGAGGGGCAGAGGGGTTGGTCAGAAGGATGAAGAACTAGAGGACTAACCTTCTAGTATAGAGAGCCATCTCCCAGAAGAAGGAAGTATGTATATTTCCTAGTATTCCGACTCACTCATGGTTGTGCCCAGAAAGAATGCCATGCAAACGATAGAGCTGTGTTTTACATAAAATGTGCCTGAATTATTTAGACGGAGGGGTTGTCCTTGAAACATATCCTATAGCATTACAAATATGGGCATTTGTCTTTGGTAAATGAAGGTTTGCCCCCTTTCTGTAATGCTTGAAGAAAGATATTAGGAGGAACAAAATATTTTTTGTCAGGGACATATTTCTATCAGGGAACAGGATTCCCATCTAGGAAGAATTATTGCCACAGATAAAATTGATGCTTTTTCTCTTTTTTAGTGAAACAAATGCCACCTACTTTAATATGCAGCTGGGACATAAAGTCTGCAAAGTGCTAGTTACATCTGCACATTTGCTAGTGGAACAAGGAGGAATTTTCAAGCTGCAGACTCAGGTGTGCAAATATATAACTACCTTTCTTTTTTTAAAACTTAACTAAATCTTCACTTTGAGCTATTATTATATTGGGAGGCAGAAAACTTAATTTTTTCAAGTCTAGGTAAACTTGGCCATCCCAGAATATCATCAATCATTTCAAACTTAAATTCACTCAATTCCAGATTCCACTTTCCAAGGGGAATATTCCAGGCACATACATACCTTCATGATTTGGGGCCAGCATCAGCTTTGTGGCTACCATCCTTCATCATGGTGATGTAGTCCCTGGGTTGTAACTTATCCTTTCTAGCCTTATGGATGGCTTCTTGCTCACTCCTGCTAAGAGGGATGTGTTCCTATGGCTGTAGGGTATGCACATGCATCTGTGTCTTGCTCAGCCTGATCACAGAGCCACACCATGTTTGCTGTCTCATGGAACTCCAGGATCACGGAGACTTGATGGGGCCTCTTCAGGTCCTCCCCGTCCAAACACATCCCTACGTTTCATTTCTTCTTCCCAACCCTAACAAGGCAGTAGACACTTTCTTGAGAATGTTAGTTCCAAAATTCAGTTCAGAAGAGGATAGTTTCTATTTTCAGAATCACCAACATTTAACTGGAGTTTCTTTCACATGCTCTCCTCTCAAACTTCAGAAATGGGAGAAAGATGAAAGAATCCCTTTCTCAGGAATGCTCCCCAACTTGAATCCTCTTCCAGTTGTCACTCACTCCTGAATTGGCTCAGACCAATAAGCTTCAAATGGCTCGACTGCATAGTTTTGTTTTGTGGGGAAAAGACCAGGAGATTAAAAATGGGAATTGATATAACTAAGAAGAAAAATATCTTGGTTATTATATGAAAATGTTATTCTGTGTTCTACAACATTACATGTGCCTTTTTTTCAACCTCAATGTGTTTCTGCAGTGTTAGTGAGATGGGTTCTATAGTCTCTCCTGATTGCTTTGCTTTGCTTTACTTTTCTTCTCTTTTCTTCCTTCTCTATCACTTTCTCTCTTTTTTTCTTTCTTCATGAAAATAATTCCTTAAAATTTGAATTGTACATTACAACTTTCCAGTGTGTGAAAATTATTGCTGTCCAACTTTTGATTTACATAATGAAACATCTCTGTCAGGGATTTCTTATCTGTCTGTTGTTTATTTTCAGTGGTAAATTGTAGTTTGAAATGACACAGTGCCTGAAGAACTAAGAACTGAGGTTTGTAAAACTATACAGGAGGTAGTGATGAAAACTGTTCCCTAAAAAAGAAATGCAAGAAGGCAAAGTGTTGTCTTAGGAGGACTTACAAATAGCTGAGAAAAGAAGAGAAGAGAAAGGCAAAGGAGAAAGGGAAAGGTATTCCCAACTGAATACAGAGTTCCAGAGAATAGGAAGGAGAGATAAGAAAGCCTTCTCAGGTAAACACTGCAAATAAATAAGAGGAATGCAATAGAATGGGAAATACTAGAGATCTCTTCAAGAATATTGGAGATACCAAGGAAAACTTTCAAGCAAAAGTAGGCACAATAAATAACAAAAATATCAAGGACCTAGCAGAAGCAATCCCAGGGACAGGGGAGCCTGGTGGGCTGCTGTCTATGGGGTCACACAGAGTCAGACACGACTGAAGTGACTTAGTAGCAGCAACAGAAGCAGAAGAGATTAAGAAAAGGTGGCAAGAATACACAGAAGAACTGTACCCAAAAAGCACTTAATGACCCAGATAACCATGAATATGTGGTCACTCACCTAGAGCCAGATATCCTGGGCCTTAGGAAACATCACTACAAACAAAGCTGGTGGAAGTGATGGAATTACAACTGAACTATTTCAAATCCTAAAAGATGATGCTGTGAAAGTGCTGCACTCAATATGCCAGCAAATTTGGAACACTTAGCAGTGGCCACAGGACTGGAAAAAATCAACTTTCATTCCAATCCCAAAGAAAGGCAATTCCAAAGAATTTTAAAATGACTGTACAATTGCACTTATTTCATATGCCAGCAAGAATACGATCAAAATCCTTCAAGCTAGACTTCAGTAGTATGTGAACCAAGAACTTCAAGATGTACAAACTGGATTTAGAAAAGGCAGAGGAACAAGAGGTCAAATTGCCAACATATGCCGGATTATAGAAAAAGCAAGGAAATTCCAAGGAAAAAAATCTACTTCTGTTTCACTGACTATGCTAAATAAAGACTTTGACTGTGTGGATTACAACAAACTGGAATATTCTTAATGAGATGGGAATACCAGATCACATTACCTGCCTCCTGAGAAACCTATATACAGGACAAGAAGCAACAGTTAGAACTAGACGTGGAACAATGGAAAGATTCAAAATTGGGAAAGAAGTACATCGAGGCTATATATTGTCACCCTGCTTATTTAACTTATATGCAGAGTATGTCATGTGAAATGCTGGCTGGATGAAGCACAGGTTGGAATCAAGATTGCCAGTAGAAATGTCAACAACCTCAGATATGCAGTTGATACCACTTTAATGACAGAAAGTAAAGAGGAACTAAAGAGCCCCCTTGAGGAAGGTGAAAGAGGAGAGTGGAACAGCTGGCTTAAAACTCAGCATTCAAAAAATGAAGATCATGGCATCTGGTCTTATCACTTCATGGGAAAAAAATGGGGAAAATGTGGAAACAGTGTCAGATTTCATTTCTTGAGCTCCAAAATCACCACAGACAGTGACTGCAGCCATGAAATTAAAAGATGCTTGCTCCTTGGAAGAATAACCTAGATAGTGTATTAAAAAGCAGAAACATCACTTTGCCGGCAAAGGTCTGTATAATCAAGGATATGGTTTTTCCTGTAGTTTTGTACAGATGTGAGAATTGGGCATAAAGAAAGCTGAGCACCAAAGAATTGATTCTTTCAAACTGTGGTGCTGGTGAAGAGCAATATCAAATCAGTCAATCCTAAAAGTAACCAATCCTTTGAATATTTGAATATCCTTGAATATTTGTAAATATAAATAATCCTTGAATATTTGTTGGAAGGACTGATGCTGAAGCTGAAGCTTTAATACTTTGGCCACCTGATACAAAGAGCCAACACATTGGAAAAGAGCCTGATGCTGGGATAGATTGAGGGCAAAAGGATCAGAGGGTGGCAGAGGATGAGATGGTTGGATAGCATCACTGACTCAATGGACACAAACTTGGGCAAACTCTGGGAGATGGTGAGGAACAGGGAGGCCTGGCATGCTGCGGTCCATGGGGTCACACAGAGTCAGACACAACTTAGTGACTGAACAACTACAAATGATAAAAATAAGTTCTATGAAATAATCAGAGTGCTATGAGGACCTATGTCAAGAGAAAATGCTCCTTGAAGAAGTAACTTTTCAACTCATATCCAAAGAGTAGACTTTGTTACATGTGTATTCTCAAAATTCAAGATTAACTTTTTAAAGACTGAAAATAGAATGTGAAACATCTATGTTTGGAATGGATACATACATTTTGTTAAAAATAGAAGGTGGAAAAGGGGTAAAATAAAACAACAGTGGAATACTAATAAAAAGATTTACACAGTTCATTGACCTTCCAGTTTACATTTTTTGAAGATCACTCAGGTTGCAGTACAGAGCACAGAGGGTAGGTTTATAAGAATGTACATTGTAAGGAGAGCTGGTAGGATGCTAAGATGAGAGTGGTTGTGTATTATACTGATATCAGAGAAGATGAAACAGCGGGGGAGAGATGGACTGTACTCTGAATAGTGGAGCATATGAAGGATGAAGGCAAGAGAGGTGTCAAGGTGGACTACCAAAACGTGTCTTGCAGACAACCTACTGAGGGAGGAAATATTGGAAATGGTACGAACAATGAAAGACTAATGCCCAACATATATAAGCAGCTCACAGAGCTCAACATCAAAAATAAATAAATAAACCCAGTTAAAAAATGAGAAGAACTGAATAGACATTTTTCTAAGGAGGAAATTTAGAAGGCCAACAGGCATATGAAATGATGCTCAATATCACTAATCTTCAGGGAAATGTAAATCAAAATTGCGAGATGTCATCCCATACCCATGAGAATGGCTGTCATCAAAAAGAATGCAAGCAGCAAGAGTTAGAAAAAGGAACTCTTTTATACTGTTGGTGGGAATGCAGACTGGTATAGCAACCATGGAAGTTTCTCAAAAAGGTAAAAACAGAACTCATATGATCCAGCAATCCCACTCCTGGGTATATAAGCCCCCAAAACAAAAACACAATTTGAAAATGCCCCAGTGTTCATTGCTTCATTATTTATAATTGCCAAGATATGAAAGCAACTTAAAATAAAGCAACCTAAAGCATCCCTCAACAGATGAATGGATAAAGATTTTACAGACAGACAGACACACACACACAGTGAAATACTACTCAGCCATAAAAAAGAATCAAAGTTTGACTCTTGCAGCAACAAGGAGGACTTGGAGGTCACTATGCTAAGTGAAGTGAATTAAATAAAGACAAATACTGCATGATATCACTTTTATGTGGAATCTAAAAAAACATACAAAAAAACTAGTGAATATAACAAAAAAGAAGCAGGTTCACAGATACAGAGAACAAACTAATGGTTGCCAGTAAAGAGAGGGAAGCGGAAGGGACAACACAATTAAGAGGCACAAACTATTATGTATAAAATAGGCTACAAGGATATACAACATGTGGCATAGGGAATACAGTCAATATTTTATAATAACTATAAGTGGAGTATAACCTTTAAAAATTGCGACTCACTCTCTTGTACACCTGTAACTTATATGGGTTTCTCAGGCGGCACCAGTGAAAAAGAACTTGCCTGCCAATGCAGGAGATGTGAGAGACACAGGTTCAATCCCTGGGTTGGGAAGATCCCCTGGAGAAGAGCATGGCAACCCACTCCAGTATTCTTGCCGAGGAAACCCATGGACAGAAGAGCCTGGAGGACTACAGTCCACAGATTTGCAAAAGACTGAAGCCACTTAGCACGTGCAACTTATATAACATTGTGCAGAACTATACTTCAGTAAAAATAAGTTAGGAAAATAAAATGGATTTTATGTTGTCAATGGAAAAAAAAGAACTGTCTTGCAGAAAGATGCCCACAAATCCACAGACTGAAGCAACTTAGCACACACAATATATATAATATTAATAAACATATAATATATATTTATATATTAATAAATATATAATATCAATAAAAATAAATAAAAAAGCAAATGCATAAAAATAATCAGAAAAATAAAATGAATTTTATGTTGTCTATGAATAAAAGAACTCTCTTCCAGAAAGATTCCCACAAATCCATGCTACTTCGGAGAGCAAAATATGAAATGAAGAAAATTGTTACAGCCGCTTACACCACAGTATCTATATTGTACAGCTTCAATCAGCAGAGTTCAAAATACTAACCACACAACACTTACCACAAAGTGCTAAGTTACTTGTATTCTGTGATGTGTCCATTGTAAAGCAAAGACTTCAAATCCTTTTTTTACACCGTTCAAATTACTTCACTCTGTCTTCCTTAAGAGAAAATATAACTTGAAACCATAACGGAGTCAGTTCAACTGCTTCTTGGAGGAAGGCCTGGCACAATGTTTGAATTCTCAGGCATAAAGATACCTTCCAGAATGCCAAGTTGGGGTTGATTGCCAAGGTTTTGCAGTATGCCTCAATGAACATAAATCACCGTTTCTCACCAGTGAAGGCTCAGATCATAATGCTGAAAATATGTTTCCTCACAAGATGCCAGGTGGCCCAGCAGCAGCCGTACTGCCTATTCATGAACCACTTTATTGCAGAGTAGAACAACATACATATTGACGAAGACATCTTTGCTGTTATTACTGGAGTCATGACGTTCTACAACTTCTATCTGATGATTTGTAAGTTCTGTGACTCATAAGCTTTTGCTGAGGAAAACTTTAGACCCTTAATTATAGAGTCATTTACATGGAATTTTTGGCTAAATGCGTACAGCTACATGATAGCTGCCAATCCTGAAAAATCCTTGATACTGCAGATTCCAAGGGAATATTGCTTTCTCAATGAGACCTACCCCATCTAACCTTTTAAAAAGTGCAGCCTTCCCTCCATGCTCTGCTTTTTCTTATTTTTTTCCACAGTACTGGTCACTTTCTAATATACTATATACCTTGCCTATTATACTCATTACTTGTTGTCTATTGTCCTCTATTAAAAGGGAAGGACAGATATCTTATTTTTGTTTACTAGTATGTCCCAAATGTCTGCCATGTATTTGGTGCTCATCAATTATCTGCTGAATGCGTTTTGGGTAGATAAAATTTGCAGGATTAACTCTGTGGAGTATAATTACGTTACTTCCTTGGTGAAAAATATTTTCATAATATTCCACCACCTATGGGATTTGGTCCAACACTTTAGATTTGTGGGGGAAAAAAAAAAAAAAAAAAAAAGATTTGTCACTGGGCTTTAACTTGTGTCTTCCAGTTTCTATCTTTCCCTTATAGTCAGCCAATGTCTAATCATAGCAAGGTAATAGCCACGTTCTTTCACACAGCATTGCTCCTACCAAGCAAGTCTTTCTCTCTGTATTATTATATGGCAAAAATAAGGCATAACAAAGTACCTCAAACCCAGTACAGTGGCTTACAAAAACACACAGTTTTGTTTTCCTCCTATGCATTGTGTGAGTAACTTGGTGTTAGGCAAAGCTCAGCTGGGATCTACCAGGGTTGGCTCCAAGCTGTAGATTAGAAATTAGGTCAGCTGCAGGTGTTTCCTCATTTTCCTGGGCCAGCAGTCACCCAGAGTATGGTCTCCTCCTGGAAAATTACTGTCTATAAGTTGTTACCCTAGATCACAGCAGCACATTTAAAGACTCTGCTTGCATCATGACCACCAAGTTCATAAGGCAAAAACAATGCACATGGTCAAGCCCAGTATCAATGTGGGAGACAAATATGCTCCACTCAAAGTGGGAGAAGTAGAGAAGTGAATATTTTATGATTAACTATCAGATCTAACACATTCTTACTTTTTGATTTATCCATCAAGACCCAGAACAAGTGTTGACTACTCTATGAATGTTCACCACTTCAGCAGGCAGTCAAATTTCCCATTCTTGTGATTCCAGTGTACTCTGCTATACCTATGTCCTTACACTGTTTACAGGTCTGACTCTCCTATTGGACTTTATGCTTCTAAAGAGCAGAAGCAGTTTATTAAGATTTATTTTCCTAATATCTACCATGGCTGCATGCTAAGTTGCTTCAGTCATGTGTGACTCATTGTGACCCTGTGGACCATAGCCCACCAGGCTTCTCTATCCATGGGATTCTTCAGGCAAGAATACTGGAGTAGACTTCCATGCCCTCCTCTAGGGGATCTTCCTGACCCAGGGATCGAACTGGTGTCTCCAGCATCTCCTGCATTGGCAGGCCGGTTCTTTACCACTAGTGCCACCTGGGAAGCCCAAATATCTACCAAGGAACCTAGAAAATTATAACCTAAAAATGTTAGTTGCCTATAAATGGAGTGGATGCTCCCATTAAAAAAATTAACCTATGTAGATTCCATTATTAATTTCCTGTTCAAATAGGATGGTTTAATATCACTCTTGCTGCACTATATGCAGCATATCTAGGAA
This sequence comes from Muntiacus reevesi, assembly GCF_963930625.1. NCBI lineage: Eukaryota > Metazoa > Chordata > Mammalia > Artiodactyla > Cervidae > Muntiacus > Muntiacus reevesi. The sequence continues at coordinate 35,449,423 of NC_089267.1, read as the reverse complement.
GTGTTCCCATTTAAAACTGAGTACAAGCAGATTATCTGAAAATAAATCTCACTGTGAAAACACTGTATTGTATGCTAAAGTGTTCAATATAATTCTCCAAATGCTTTTCTGCAGGAAGGGATGAAAATATTCCTGGCCAAGGATTTATATTGAATATTTAGGGCCTCAACAGAAAGGAATTCTTGACAGTCAGAATGGAGTATTCTTAGTTTTCTCTCACTTGTACCACAAAAACACTCAGTGTTTTTATTATACATATAGTGTCAATTGACAAATTCCTGGATTAGTTCTAGAGGTGTCTCCATTTGTTCATCTATCCATCTCTTTATTCATATGACTCTACTTTTTTCAACTAAGCTTTGTCTCATGTACTTACTTACAATCCAGTTTAGAATTCATAGTTTATCATTTCTATTATACCCTTGCCAATATTCCCAAATACTATTTTCCTTGACTTTTTATTGAATTCATTTAAATGGAGGCTAGATGGACTTAAGTACTGATTTGCATTCTACCTCTTTGAAGCTGCTAAACATCATTTTGTTGAACTAGAAGCGTCAACTCCCATTCCATCTATCTCCAAGGCCAAGATGCTATTGACTATAAGATCTATATGTCCAATACCCAACTAATTTTAAAAACACCTTGTATAATGGCTGTCAAGCAATTTTTATCTATGGAGAATATGATGTGACCTTGGAATTATAATCGTAGCATCACTAGGACACTGCTTATCTTTACCAACTGAATGATAATTATAAAAATGAATACTAGTTGATAGGATTTTATAAGTAATTTCTTCTGAGTAATCAGGTTTTCAAATTTTTATGGTAAAATTTAAGTTTCTTTCCTTCCAAGGGAGCCAGACATGTAGATAGAAGTTATCAGATTCCAAATTGATAAATAAGAAATCAATCACTTTTTTGATGCAAAGAGTGACAAATAAATTTCTAATATAGGAATGGTAAATATTTTCAGAGCCAGGAAGAAGCCATGCAAGCAAGATGTAAAAAAAAAAAAAAAAATAGTAATGGTCGAAACTGAACAACTGAAGTGTTCCCATCTCACCTACAAGCATCCCAGTTCAACAGATCATATCAGCCTACTAATTCTGATTCAGAGAATTCGACTCTATGAAGTACAGGATCCCTGAACAATAGGAAATCTCTTACAAGAAGTCAATAAGCGTATGATTTGTAGTTTGAGACAAGTCCTCCTGCACCAAGGTAGATATATATGTTTAGTATTGGCTTATCAATGCTAAGCTTTCCCACATTAGAGACTCGTCTGCTTAAGGCTTTTTATCTGATGCTACAAATACATATGATAATGGAAGGGAGAATTAGTCATGATTCCTTGCATTATAAGAGACCCAATTGAAATCCCCATAAACAAAAAGCATATTTTTGCCTTGTAGATGCTTTAGAAATTCACAGAACAAGGGAGAGAAAAGAAAAAGAAAAAGTGCTAAAACCAGATTCAGGGACTCCATTTGGGGATTCAATGCTATCAGGAAATTCTCTCTTGCTTTCTATCTTATTTTTTCCCTGTCTTCTCTTTATCCATTTATCTTTCACTTTCTTTACATGTTAGCCCTATTCTCTTCTGCAGGCAAGTCTTAACAATATCCAGCAACCTCACCTTATCAGTACTCAAGAAAGAGTGATTTTTTCCCCTATTATCCATGCATTAACAATAGGAAATCTCTTATAAGAAGTCAATAAGCATATAAGACAGCTTGCTAGGAGAGAAAAATAAAACAGTCTACCACATATAGATGCTTATCAAGCAGGTGCATCTCAATGTAAATAAATAAATTAATTAAAGCCTTTCTTAAGAAAAGGGAAAACAGAGTCCCTAAAGACAGGAGACAGAACCATTATCTAGTCAAGACTATTGACACTGCAGTTAGATTTCCTAGGCTAGAATCCTAGGGCTACATGTGCTAGATTTTTTGACCTTGGGTAACTTCCTTAAACTTCCTAAAGTTCAATTTTTCCTACTTTAAAATGGGATTAACTCTTAAAATCTGTATCATCTTCCTTTAAAATGGAAATAATGTCAGGATTCTTGTCACTTAACACAGAATGTGTATGCTCAGTAGCCTCAGTTGTGTCTGACTCTTTGCTATCCCATGGACTGTAGCTCTCCAGGCTCCTCTGTCCATGGAATCCTCCTCTGTCCACGGGATCCATGGGCTCCTCTTCTCCAGGCAAGAATACTGGAGTGGGTTGCCATTTCCTTCTCCAGGGGATCTTCCCAACCCAGGGATCGAACCTGCATCTTTAATGGCTCCTGCATTGGCAGGCAGGTTCTTTACCAAGAGTGCCATCTGGGAAGCCCCAGAATATCAGAGTGGATTGTAATTTCCTCCTACAGGGGATCTTCCCAGCCCAGGGATCAAACCCGTGTCTCTAATGTTGGCAGGCAGATTCTTTACCACTGAGCTATGACAGAAGCCCTTAACACAGAATAGGCACTCAATAAACATTGGATAAATGATTGAATCAATGAATAGATAAGCAAAGAGTGCTTAGTATCATAAGATTATTTCAAAGATTTTGCTTAGCACAGAGGGCATGTGTTAGATCTTCAATAAACAGTATTCATAAAACTATAATGATCTGGCCAAGTGAAGGGAGAATGAAAGAAGATCCTACTAGGAGGCCAGTGTGAAAGAAATAGAAAACTAAGGCTTGACAGTAAAGGGATGGATTTTATAGTATGGTTCCTTTCAGGTTAACTGCAATGAATAGAGGCATATTCATGTATTCATCTAATTTCTAAAATCATCTGTGTAACTATATATAGCTCATATGCCAAAACATTTTTGTTTTGTTTGTTCAGTCATTAAGTCATATCCAATTCTATGCAACCCCATGGACTGCAGCCTGCCAGGCTCTCTGTCCATGGGGTTTTCCAGGCAAGAATACTGGAGTGGGCTGACATTTCCTTCTCCAGGGGATCTTCTTGGACTGGGGTTGGAACCCATGTCTTTTACTTTGGCTGGTGGGTTCTTTACCACTGACCCACCTGGGAAGCCCCTGCCAAAGCATATAGTTATAAAAATGATAGTTGTATTTGTTCTTAGCTACATATTGCCAATCAAGCTGTAATTCCCATATGTTAGCTGTGTTGATGTCATTTCAAATAGTGAGGAAAGTTAAAAAATATTCAGAGGAACTTCTGGATATTCCCAAACATCTGGTTATTTGTCATCACAAGCACAAAATAGCCATATATTTTCTCATCAAAAGCTTTGAGATTAAGCAGCAGTATATAATGAATATCTAAAAGAAATTTTCTTTTTATTAATAATTTCTCTCTAGTGATTATGATGGTTTCAGTTCCACAGAATTCAATGTTTGTTTTATTGTTGGATATAAAAACATCATGTATTGTAAATCTATGCCATAAAGTTTTCCAGACAGTTGGGATTAATTTATGTTGCTCTATCTGCGTACCTTCTGGGACATTCATTTCATTCAAGATGGCTTCCATGGAGGAACAGCCAGGTTACCAACTCACTGTGGTGACTGTGAATTGCTGCTGTGACAGGAGCTCTATAAATATTAATATCAGTTTTTTAATACCTGACTTAATGTTAATTGAGATAAATATGTAATCCTAAGGACCAATATAATGCTAAATGAGTTCATTAAAGCAACAATTATGGATTGTTTGTTTGCCTTGGATATTCCTTGGATATTCCTCCTTGGTGAGACAATTAAATGCTACATTTTCCTACTAAGATTTCAGTTTGTAGTTCTCAATTAACAAATAAAGTCCTTAGAAAATACAATTATTTTTTTCACTGAAACATGCCCAATTCAACATGGACATAAAATAAATTTTGAGTAAACACATTTAATTATTGGATCCATATGAAAACTAATTTGTGCCCTTCCTGGGCTTGCTCAGTCCTGACTTTCTGTCTTTCTCTGCTAAGCTCTGTGTCACAGAGACTGCATCTTACAAACTGCCTCTCCCAGCCTTCTGACTAAGCTGGTTTTTCTTGCCTTTCACCAATAGAAGTTCCTGGCAATAATAGATTGGAGGATGGCAGGAAAGGAGAAGCTAGCGTCAGGCACCATCTCTGACAGCTATATATTTGCTGTGGCTCCAGCTTCTATTAGGAAAAATGTTTATCACTATTCCAACTTCCATTGGGTACCTCCAGGACTTTAGTAAAATCTTTTCCTCTCTCACTCCTTCCAGCCTGGGACTGAAGGTAGTCTTTTCTTATTGCTAATCTCTTGATTACCTCACCAACTCTGATTTATTTATCATCAATTTGCTACATTAATTTCTCTCTGCTTTAAAAGGTTTCTACTTTCCTACCTAGACCTAGACTGAAATGCCAATTATCCTTTGCCTAGTTGTTAAGTAGAGGATAAACCATTTCTAATCAAGTAACTAGTATGTATTCAGAGTAGTAAGTGATTCTGATCTTTAAAAACAATTCCTTGGACCAACCTAGTTAGATGAAAATGGGGAAGTAAGATTTGTAATGCCAGCCTGCAGGCACAATCATGGTTCTACTAAGTGATTATGTTCCCCAGATTTAACTAGAAAGCACTGGGATAAAATTGCAATGGCAGAAGGCAATGTGTATATGTGTATAAACTAGATGAAGTGTGTGGTTTAGTGAAAGGCACTCTAACTCACATCCTCAGGAATGAATAAACCAAATAATGACCTAATGAAATCCAAAGACACTCTTTTCCCAAGATTTTGCACAAATCAAGTCAAGGGGGAAAAAGTTTAACTGGCAAATTCCCAGGAAGGAGGAAGCCTGGAGTGAGGAAGAAACTAAATGTGAGAACTTTGAACCCATTTGTATTCCTCCAGTCCCTTCTATAATTCTTTGAATGGGCACTGTCTAGACTGGTATGTTCTACTTAAATCTGTTTAATTGTGCCATTTAATTTCCTTATCCTTCCAGTCCTTCTGATTTTTGTTATATTAATTGACAATTTCTCTCCTTTATGTAGAGAAGTTGTTATCCTATTAATATTTTGAAAATACTCTTCAGAAGATGACCAGCTAAACTGACAGAATAAACAAGGAGACAGCTCTAGGCTGTCATGATTTAGTTAATTTACCAAGCATTTATTTTTCCCTTGACAAGACACTAGTGTAATAAATATTATTTCTCAGGAAAATGCAGACATAGACAGTTCAAAAATGGTGGCAGATATGCTAAACACACAACTCTTTTAAGCTAGACATGTAATTACTAGCAACTGTTCCTGGCTTAATATTTTAGAAAACATGTATTTATATTTATCTCTGCTGAAGCTGAAACTCCAATACTTTGCTCCAAACTCCAAAACTCATTCGAAGAGTTGACTCATTGGAAAAGACCCTGATGCTGGGAGGGGTTGAGGGCAGGAGGAGAAGGGGACGACAGAGGATGAGATGGCTGGATGGCATCACTGACTCGATGGGCATGAGTTTGAGTAAACTCTGGGAGTTGGTGATGGACAGGGAGGCCTAGCGTGCTGTGATTCATGGGGTCGCAAAGAGTCAGACATGACTGAGTGACTGAACTGAACTGAACCTGACCTATGCAATAGTCATGAGGAGATAAGAGTATGTACCTTTAGAGCAATAAGCAACATGTCTGGAACATGGGAAATAAAGAAGAGGAGAAATATGTAATGGAATCAAGATTTAGGCAGGGATCAGGTGATGTAGAGTTCATAACTGACTATAAGTCTTTGGCTATATTCTGAGGGATTGGCAAGTCAACTGGAACATTTTAAGCAAGGCAATGATATGATCCATTTTTTTTTATTTTTAAAATATAATTTTGATTATTCTGTGATAAATGAATTAAAGAGAAGCATGAAAGCATTTACTAGACATTTGAAATAAATTCAGATGAAAAAATATGGTGATTCAGACTAGGATGAGAGCAGAGGGTATGGTGAGAAGTAGTCAGATTGTTGTATGGATCAAACAGATATGTAAAACTTATGCCAGAGTATATGGAATAATAATGGTGATTATGATGATAGCAATCATGATAATAATGTGTGTGTGTGTTAGTCACTCAGTCGTGTCTGACTCTTTGCCATTCCAGGGACTGTAGCCTGCCAGGCTCCTCTGTCCTTGGGATTCTCCAGGCAAGAATACTAGAGTGGGTTGCCATTCCCTCCTCCAGAGGATCTTCCTGACCCAGGAATCAAACCTGGATCTCCCACATTGCAGGCAGATTCTTTACTGACCGAGTTTTCAGGAAAGTCCATAATAATAATAATAAAAATATGTAGCAATCATGTTAGCTTTTAGAATTTGAATTTTTCTTCATCTCTCCACTTCAATTCATTGTACTATGAACTTTTGATTTGTATCTCATTGATGTCATTTCCTAGATCATTAAAGTTTTCAGCTTCTAATTTAAGAAATAATACTTTTATCTCCTATCCCTGGATATCCATTAAGATAATGTTAAATGAATCAAAATGGTAATCCTACAGCTGCAAACATAATAGAAAATGGGACATCAGCAGATCAAAGTTTCTGAATCACCTCTAGAAGATGGCAAACAAATGAACTGATGAAACCCAGAGGGCTACAGCCCAGAGCTCCTGACAACAAGGCAAGTAACCTCAGAGGGTTGGAGAGAGAAGGGGTCTAAAAGCAAAGAAAAACTGGCTTCCTATTTATGCAGTCATCCTCCTCTATCCCTCACCCAGAAGTTAGGCTTTAACAACCAAGTAAATACATACCAAAAAACCAACAATCAAAGGACAATTATTTTTTAAATAATCTGAGCTGCCTAGAGAGAAATGAGGCAACTAGTATATTCTGGCATTAAGGAAGTCTAGCCATAATGATTGGCATCCAGTTCTGTTGACCATTTGGCAAAAGCTGCCTGTTAATAAAATCCATTTTGAATAGCATGAGTGGTATCAGCCCCCATTTTATAGCATCATTTTGAAATATGAAAGGAAATGGAGATAATGCAAGAAATGGAAGGGTAATTTATTCTTAGAAAGATTTATGTATGTGTGTGTGCATGTATATACTTCATAAAAGAATCCCATAACTTGTCAAAGTGTGGATCACAGGAAAATAAATAATTACACAAAACTTAAAGTATTTCTGACAAAAGATAAGAAAGATAAAGTTAGAGAAAGATGAAGTCAAAGGAATTCCTCAAATACATATTAATAATGTATAACCATGAGAAATATGAGAGAAAAGATAAAAATCATATAGTATTCATTTAAGATAGTACTGAACTAATTAGAACTCTGAGAAAGGAGCACAAGAGGAAGACTAGAGGAAAAATATTAAAAAATAAACAAAAGTAAAAAATGTTTCTGGAGTTAAAGGAGATGTATTCAAACAAAAGAAGCTTGACAAATATTGAGCAAATTTGGTAAAAGTAATGTTTTTAGATGTACCACTGCAAATTCATAGTAAATAGGAGTGTTTCATGTATCTAGTGCCACCTGAAAGAGCACCTCAAAACTTATTGGCTTCAAACAAGCAGCATTCATTTTAATCACAAATCTGCAGTCTGGGCTGGCCTTAGCTCATCAGTCCATGGGGTCACAGAGAGTCAGACACGACTGAGTGACTGAAAAATGGCAGCTCATACCTGTTCTGGTTGGCTACTGGGATAGTTCAAAGGCTGGGGCTGAATTACTTTGAAAGCTCACTCACATCCTGAAAGATTGGGAAAAGAAAGATCTGGCCTGAAAAGTTGGGTCTCCTATCTCCATGTGATCTCTTCATATGATACTTCTAGCACACTGGCTTCAGGACAGCTAGACTTCTTCTTTGTTAGCTTAGGGTTCTCAGGGCACATTTCCTGACAGAGTTCCCCAGGCTTGATCACCTTGTTTTTCCTAATAAACCTTTATATCAGAAGTTAGATTTGTTAAAAAAAAAAAAAAAAAGAAGAAGAAGAACTGCCAGGATAGTTGGCACAGAGAGCCCCATCTACCTTGCAACCAGCTTCCCTATCGTTGACATCCTGCACTGCTCTGATACCGTTGTTGTAACTCATCAATTGATATTGGTACATTATTATTAACTAGCCTCCATACTTTGTTCAAATTTCATTAATTTTCTCCTAGTGTCTTTTGAGATTACTGGTCAGGTATTTTGCAGAATATCCTTCAATTTGCTTTTAGTAACTGTGTTTTGTCATGTTAACAGGTTATGCTTGTTTCAGGAGGATAATCACAGAGATGAAATGCTCTTCTCAATAAAACAGAATCACTGCTGAAGTTAGTCTTATTCATTGGGCTAAAGGACTGTATGCTGGATTGCTCTATTGTAAAATTATACTTATCTCATTTCTAGACTACATTATTTGGAAGCAAGTGAAAAAGCATAACCCATACTTGAGGAGTGAAGAGTTATGTTCCACTTCTTTGAGGGAGTAATAACTATATACATCATTTGGAATTCTTCTGTATGGAAGATTTATCTCTTCTCTCTCATTCAGTTTTCAATCAGATCAGTCTGGATTCGTTGATATTTATTTTATACCTTGTTATAATTCAATACTCCATTATTAGTTATCTATCTCATTCCTTAAATTTTTTCAGCATCAATCATTAGCAGTATGTCCTTTCTGACACCACAAAATGCTCTAGGCTAATCTTGTATTTGTCCTGCCTTAGTCCTAGATTCAGCCATTTCTCAAAACCCTCTTAATTTTTTTGAAGAGTGGGATTGTAGACTAATATCTGGACAGTGAGTAAGCTCATCGCTTTTTTAGGTCCTCTCAGTAAATTGAGGAAATACATGTATGTACATTAAAGCATGTACACATATACATTTCTATGTATTCATATATCCATCAGTATTTATATTAAGCTAAACCAGAGTCTAAATACTTTTGGTTTAATTCTGCTGCTAGTGCTAAGTCACTTCAGTCGTGTCCAACTCTATGCTACCCCATAGATGGCAGCCCACTAGCCTCCCCCATCCCTGGGATTCTCCAGGCAAGAAAAATGGAGTGGGTTGCTGTTTCCTTCTCCAATGCATGAAAATGAAAAGTGAAAGTGAAGTCGCTCAGTCATGTCAGACTCTTAGCAACCCCATGAACTGCAGCCCACCAGGCTCCTCCGTCCATGGGACTTTCCAGGCAAGAGTACTGGAGGGGGGTGCCATTGCCTTCTCTGTTGGTTTAATTCTAGCTTTCACCTATTGTTTATCTGAACTTCTCAGTGACTCAGCTGGTTAAGAATCAACCCACAATGAGGGAGACCTGGGTTCGATCCCTGGGTTGGGAAGATCCCCTGGAGAAGGGAACGGTTACCCACTCAGGCATTCTGGGCTGGAGAATTCCATAGACTGTATAGTCTATGGATTCACAGAGTCGGACATGACTGAGCGATTTTTACTTTCTCACTCCAACAGTAAATACACCTGACTTCTATCATCTGCAATCTATTTACTTATTGTTTATTCCAGTATAGATGTAAAATGGCTTCATAATTATTAATATGCACTTTTGTGAGAAATAGTTTTACCAACTAGAGTGTAATGTTCACATACAGTTCCTTTGTGTTTATTTTACATTTTCCAGTCATTTCCAAGGTTATGTAGGTAGGCCATTACTTCTTTTTCTTCACTCCCTTCAGTTAGATTACATCATGTATTTGTAATATATTTAGATTCTTTTGTCACATGCTACATTCCATCCTGAGATCCTGTGCCTTTTTTAAAAATTTACATACATTAAAGTTTACTGTTTATGTTGTAAAGTTCTATGGGGTTTGACAGAAGTTTTGTTAAATGGCATCCTGTATTTTCTCAGCTCTAAAATATCTGTGTGCTTCATGTGGTCCTATTCAACCCTCTCCCTTCCCCATGCTCTGGCAACATAGATCTGTCTTCCACCTCTGTAGTCTTCCCTTCTCCAGTACCTCATATACATGTAATATAAGACTGGTTTCTTTTACTTAGAAATATGCACTTAAGCTTCATCCCTGTTGTTGTATGAATGGACAGCTTTATTTCTTGATCGTGAAGTATTCTATAACATAAGCCTAGAACAATTTGTTTATCCATTATCTTACTGAAGGATGTCTTGATTGGTTCCAGTTTGAGCATCTATCACTTTTTTCAAGCTAGTCTGGGAAGTTATATAATGTCACCTATGCTATACACATTTTGCTCATCAAAAGCAAGTCACTAACATCAGCTTGTATCAAGTGGAGATGGATTAAATTCCACATTTTACAGAAAGAATATCAAAGTTGTGGATATGTTTTAAAATCACCTCAAAAAGTAAAGCAAAAAAAATCCTATCTTCAGGGATTTTTTAATTCTCCAAACACAGTTGTAAATATTGTAGTTGTTTTCTATTACTGTGCAACAAATTCCCATACATTTAGTTGCTTAAAACAATGCCAGTTTTTTAGTTCACCATTTATGATCTTGCAGTCTATAGGTCAGAAAACTAGCACAGTGTAATTAGGTTTTCTGCTTAGGGTCTCATATAAGACTGAAATCAAAGTGTCACTGTTGCAAGACTAAGTTGTTATCTGACTTCCATGGGAAAGAATCCCCTTCTAAGCTCATTCAAGATTTTGGCTGGATTTGTTTCCTTATATCCTTAGGACTAAGGTTTTCTTGCTAACCGTCAGCAAGGCACTGTTCTCAGTTCCTGGAGGATAACCCCTCTCATTGATGTTTCACAGCACAGCTGTTTATCTTTCCAAGTCAACAGATTTTAATCTCTTTGACTTCTTTCTCTGACTCCTCTCGTATGTGAAATTAATACCCACATTTAAAGGGCTTATGCAGACATCTTCCTTTCTTAAAGTCCATGGTGTCATATAATACAATCTAATGATAGGACTACAATCCATGATATTTACACTGTGAAGATTATCCAAAGTCTGTACACAAGGAAGTAGGACTTTGGGATCATCTTGTAATTCTGCCTACCATAACCATGGTCAAATTTAAAATAGATGACATATTTGACCACCTACTGGAGTTTCCTGATGAAGAATTAATTTGAGCATACTTTCTTGAGTGGCAGAGTAGAAATCTAATTGAAATAAACTACTGCAGTATGCATGGGGCACAGTGCATAAAGTTAAAATAATATAAAAACTATATTTGTTTTCCACTTTTAGGCTGAACTGTCAGATAAAGCTTGGAAGCTTAGTCATAATGGCAGAACAGAATCTAAAGTGAAAGTGAAAGTCACTCAGTCATGCCTGACTCTTTGCAACTCCATGGACTATACAGTCCATAGCATTCTCTAGGCCAGAATACTGGAGTGGGTAGCCTTTTCCTTCTCCAGGGGATCTTCCAAACCCAGGGATCAAACACAGGTCTCCTGCATTGCAAGCAGATTCTTTACCAGCTGAGCCACAAGGGAAGCTCAAGAATACTGGAATGGGTAGCCTATCCCTTCTCTAGCGGATCTTCCCAACCCAGGAATCAAACTGGGGTCTCCTGCATTGCAGGTGGATTCTTTACCAACTGAACTATCAAAGAAGCCTAAAACAGAATCTAAATGTCATCAGTATTGGGAATGCAAAAGTCAAAGTATAGCTCGTCGAGTTAGTGGACAGAGAGATGATAGGTGAAGGAATTATTATGGGTATTACTGTACTTTGAACTTCCCTGTGTGTGTGTGTGTATATATATATATTGGCAGGCTCAGTAAAGAATCTGCTTTCCAATGCAGGAGATGTGGGTTCAATTCCAGGATCAGGAAGATCCTCTGGAGAAGCAAACAGCAATGTACTCCAGTATTCTTGCCTGGGAAATCCTATGGACAGAGAAGCCTGATGGGATACAGTCTATGGGTCGCAAAAGAGTCAGACATGACTTAGCAACTAAACACCAATAGCAATTATTATATTTATCTAGTAATCAAGGGGTTCAAACACTGTGTTTGAAAAACATGTACACCCAGAAATTTGTGAATATATATATATGTATATATATACATATATATATATATAATATCATAAAGATGCCACCAAAATGCTACTAGAGCTCATCAATAAATTCAGGATACAAAATTAATATAGAGAAATAGCTTACATTTCTATACACTTATTCTAACAATGAATGAACAGAAAGAGAGTGAAAAAGTTGGCTTAAAATTCAACAATCAAAAACTAAGATCATGGCATCTGGTCTCATCACTTCATGGCAAATAGAAGAATTAAAAGTGGAAACAGTGACAGATTTTATTTTCTTGGGCTCCAAAATCACTGTGGATGGTGACTGTAGCCATGAAACTAAAAAACACTTACTCCCTAGAAGTAAAACTATGACAAACCTAGACAGTGTATTAAAAAGCAGAGACATCACTTTGTCAACAAAGTGCATATAGTCAAAGCTATAGTTTTTCCAGTAGTCATGTATGGATCTGAGAGTTGGACAACAAAGAAGATTAAGCATTGGAGAACTGATGGTTTTGAACTGTGGTGCTGGAAGACTCTTGAGAATCTTTTGGATGGCAAGGAGATCAAACCAGTCAATCCTAAAGGAAATCAATCCTGTATATCCATTAGAAGGACTGATATTAAAGCTGAAACTCCAATACTTTGGTCACCTGATGCAAACAGCTGACTCATTAGAAAAGACCCTAATATTGGGAAAGATTGAGCCCAAGAGGAAAAGAGGGTGACATAGGATGAGATGGTTGGATGGCATCACTGACTCAATGGATATGAGTTTGAGCAAACTCAGGGAGATAGTAAAGGACAGGAAGTCTGGCATGATGCAGTTCATGGAGTCTCAAAGAGTTGGGCATGACTTAATGTCTGAACAACAATCTGAAAGAGAAATTAAGAAAACAATCCCATTTGCTGTCACATCAAAAGAATAAAATACCTAGGAATAAACCTCTCTAAGGAGGTAAAAGACTTGTGTTCACAAGACACTGATGAAAGAAACTGAAGAAGACACAGAAAAATATGCCCTCTTCTTGGATTGGAAGAATCAATATTGTTAAAATGATCATACTAATCAAGGCAACGTAAACGTTTAATGCAATCCCTATCAAAATGCCAGTGGCATATTTCACAGAACCAGAATCAATAACTTTTAAATTTGTATGTAAGCACAGAAGAGTCTAAATAGCTAAAACAATCTTCAGAAAGAACAGACATATAGGAATTAGGCTCCCTAACTTCAGATCTGACTACAAAGCTACACTAATCAAAACAGTATGGTATTGACACAAAAGCAGTCACATAGATCAATGGAACAGGATAGATAGCCCAGAATTAAATGCATGCAGTTATAGTCAATTAATCTAGGACAAAGGAGACAAGAATATGCAATAGAGAAAAGACAGTCTTTTCAATAAGTAGTGCTGGGAAAACTGGACAGCTCCATGTAAAAGAATAAAATTAGAACATTCCTTACCATCATGTAAAAAAATAAACTCAAAGTGGATTAAAGACCTAAATCTAAGACTGGATGCTGTAAAACTTCTAGAGGAAAACATAGGTAGAACACTCTTTGACATAAATGAGAGCATTATTTTTCTGAATCCATCTCCTAACACAAAGGAAGCAAAAGCAATTAAACAAATGGGGCCTAATGAAACTTTAAAGTTTTTGCACAGAAAAAGAATCTATCAACCAAGTGAAAAGGCAGTCTACTGAATGGGAGAAAATATTTGCAAATGATATGACTGATGAGGAATTATAGCCAATGTATGTAAACAACTCATGCAGCTCAACATTAGAAAAAGAAAAACAGCCTGATTTAAAAATGGCAGAGGAACTGAATGGACAGTTTTCCAAAGAGGAAATGTAGATGGCTAACAGGCACATGAAAAGATGTTCCACATTGCTAATATTCAGGGGAATGCAAATCAAAATCACAATGATATATCACCTCACACCTGTCAGAATGGCTATAATCAAAAAGAACCCAAATTACAAATGTTGGTGAAGAGGTGGAGAAAAGAGAACTCTTATACACTGTTGCTAGTAATGTAAACTGAGGTATGTAAAGTGGAATGCAAGCTGTGGAAAACAATATGGAGCTTTCTCAGGAAAAGAAAAATAGAACTACTAAATGACCCGGCAGTTCCACTCCTGGGTATCCTGAGTATATGTCTGAAAACCGAAACACTGATTCAAAAAGATACATGCACCTCAGTGTTCATAGCAGCATTATAATTGCCAAGGTATGAAAGAAACCTAGATGTTCATCAATAGGTGAATGTGAAAAGAAGATGTATATGCAATGGAATACTACTCAGTCATAAAAAGAACAAAATTTTGCCATTTGCAGCAACACGGATGGACTTGGAGGACATTATGTTAAGTGAAATATGTGAAAGAAAGACAAACACTGCATGACATCACTTATATGTGAAATCTAAAGAATTCAACAAACCAGTGAATATAACAAAAACAAGAAGACTCACAGATGTGAAGAACAAACTAGTAGTTTCCAGTGGGGAGAGGGAAGGAGGGAAAGGCAAAATAGAGGTAGGGGAGTAAGAGCTACAAACTTGTAGCTGTAAAATAAGCTACAAGGATATATTGTACAGCACAGGAATATAGTCGATATTTTATTTTATTTTTTTTGATATTTTACAATAACTATAAATGAGGTAACCTTTAAAACTGTGAATCACTGTATTGTACATATATAAGATACAATATTGTATAGCAACTATGCTTCAATTAAAAATGAATTAAATATAATATTCCAGCCATTACCAAAAAAAAAAGTAGTACTATTATTTTATTGAGAAGAGGTGAAAATGAAGCAGATTTTTAGTAGGCTATCTATTTAAAGGCATGGTATAACAAGCAACAAATTACACCTACTGTTGATAAATTGAGAAATATTAATATGAATATATCATTTAGAGAAAATGGAGATAACTAAGTTTATCTGAGCATGGAAATCACAAATGATTGCTTCTGGTGTTTGTGACTGAGGTGGGGAAAGGTAGAGTAGGGACTATTGCTTTTAATATGCTTGTAATATGATAAAGTTTTAATATTTGCATATTACCTATATAGAAAAATTTTAAAATAAACTACTAAATGAAACAGATTTGTATATGGAAGTCCTCCATTTTAAGTTGATCAAGACTCATTAATCATCATTTTATTATTATTGTGTTAGTACCGCTTAAGTATGCTTAAATCTATATAAATTATCAGTACTGCTTAAATCTATATAAATATTCCAAACTGCATTATTAATAAGATTATTTCACAATGTTTACAAAGTTAAGGCAGAAGTTTTACAGTTCCACGCTGAAGTTTAGAGATAATACAGAGACAATAGGGCTCCCCAGGTGGCGCATTGGTGAAGAATCCACCTGGCAATGCAGGAGACCCAAGAGATGTGAGTTGAACTCCTGACTCCAGGAGATACCCTAGAGAAAGAAATGGCAACCCATTCCAGTATTCTTGCCTAGAAAATTCCATGGACAGAGGAGCCTGGTGGGTTACAGTCAATGGCGTCACAGAGAGTTGGATGATGACGGAGTGACTGAGCATAACACATAGAAGCATTATTGATAGAATCTCCTTGAATAGCCCACCTTCTGTCTTATTTTTAAAAAATGAAACAAAGACTAATGAACAATAACTTGTCTTTAATGAATCTATGCAACTTTCTCCTTCCAGAACTCAAAAACTGTCCTCTGAGGACGTGTGTAGAAAAAAAAAAAAGTGTTTAGTTCAATTTCTTGGTGAAAAATTACCTTTATATTTGCTCTTCAAGATGTGTGATAATTTTCTTGTCCTATAGTTTCCTTAGAGATTCTTAGCAGTGGTTCCGCTATCTCATGTGTGAATTTCCCCTAGACTTCAATAATATACCAGGACACCATTTGTCCTATCAGAGATTACATGTAGTCCAACAGACTATGCTTTTTAATATTCTTAAGGACTTCCGTTCTTTCTAATAAATGCTATTTTCCACTTTTTAATATGAAGACCATCCTTATTCATATGGGAAATGAAGTAAAAGTATGAGAAAAGTAGTTTCATTTTTTCTTTGACATTTATTAATATGATTGGCTATAAGCAATGAATCAACACTTCATTGCACATCCAAATATATATGAAATGCAAACTCTACAAAACTATTTCACTGAGCTAGAGGGTACCACATGATTTGAAATCATTATTTTAATAAAATTATGGGCTGTGAGTTACTATTCATTGGAGGGTATTTTATTAAAAACCATTAATAATAAAATCAGTGCATCATCAAATTAATAATTTTTATGTGTATCATTAATTTGGTTAACACTCAAACTGTTCTTTCTAATACCATATGATTATGGGAAATAAAAACATAATAAAAGTTCTCATGGGAATTAGAAAACTGGTCCAAGTTAACCTATTATAGTTTTGTTTTTACAAGTGTTTTTGCTGTTTGGAGAAGTATAGTATGTCACTCATTTTGAGCAAACCTAAACCGATGTTAACCTCCAAATGGAAATGAAGTGTTCTCTTTTAAGGATGTCAGTTTAAACTATATCTCAGCACTGTAAATTGAAGTTTTTTTCCTGATTATTTAACTAGAAGTGCCTAGTAATATTTGCAACAATATTCATAACGAAACTATCCTCTATGACATGCGTCTCATTCACCAGATACTATGCTAAGTGCTTTTCATATGTTGTGTTTAATTTAGCACCCTGTGAGTATGTGTTATCCTTTTTAAGTACATCAGAAAACTTGGGTCTGAGGTATTAAGCACTGTGCCTTAGGATGTTAAGTTCAGCAACTATTTTTTTTAAAGCACACTGTTAATAATTATAACTGTCCCCACTTAATACACCAACAAGTAGTATGACCTAGATTTAGTGACAAAAGGGCAAATTATATTTGATTGAGGAATAGAAGGTAAGCAATCCATGAATGAAGTTGAGCTTTTCCACTTAATTATATCTGTCTGATAAAAAATCACAGCTTCATTCTGTCTTAGGTAAAATGATTCACCACTAGGCTTTCCTGGTGGCTCAGACAGCAAAGAATCTGCCTCTAATGCGAGAGATCTAGGTTCAATCCCTGGGTTGGCAAGATGCCCTGGAGAAGGGAAAGATTACCCTTCCAGTACTGTTGCCTGGAGAATTCCATGGATAGAGGAGCCTGGCAGGCTACAGTCCATGGGATAGCAAAGAGTCGATACAACTGAGCGACTTTCACTTTCACTTTAATTTTTCTGACATCTAATACATAGATCCAAAATGATCATATTAATGATTATTAAGTTACAATTGTTTTGTATTTGAAACATCTGTAAATAATTTCAGGGGCATTTCTAAGTCAAAGGTTATGCACAAAAGGATTGAAAATTGATTATCTCTACAGCATCTTCCTAATAAAATGCAAATTCAGTTAATAATTAAGATTTTATTAATAGTTTTGAGATTTAAACTCCCTCAGACAAATATTCCTTCAAAGCTTTGAAATCTTAGATTATGAATAATGTGGTGGCTAAGTTTTAAATTGATAAAACATTTTCTTAAAAGTAGGTCCCTTCTTTTTCTCTAAATCTCTTCAAAATTTGCCTTTGGAAACCCCACTTATCATTCAGTTCACAGATGATTCTTGTGATGGATAGTTCAGTAAAACAAATATCTTTAGAGGCATTGCTTGCATGGATGCACATTTTAAATCCTAACCTCACGTTCTTTTAAGCACTGTATTTTCTTTTAGAAGACTAGGTTCAGAAAAATTCTATACAAGCATTTCAATAACACCATGTATCTTTCAGAAAAAAAGCTCATCTTTTAGAGATTTATTTTCTCTCCTCTCTCACAGAATCTTCCCATAATATTCATCCTTCCTTCACTTTCCATCTAAATCACTCAATCACCTATACTAAAAAACAAGCAAACAATGACTAGATTTTTCCAGGCAGAAGAAGAAGAGCCCTTTCTTTCCTCCAAAGGGCAGATGCTAAGTTTTCCACCTTTGCTCCTAGGCCACCAAGAGTTCCATTACCTTTAGTATTGGGCACACAAACACAGTCAGGGCAGGAGAGTATCTAACCTATAGAAACTTTAACATAATGTGTGAAAAATCAAACCATTCTGCCTCATAGCTGCTTTTCATTTGCTCCATGTATGAAAAACAGAAAGTTGCATAGTCGTGTCTGGCTCTTTGCGATCCCATGGATTATAGCCCGCCAGGCTCCTCTGTCTATGGAATTCTCCAGGCAAGAGTCCTCGAGCAGGCTGTCGTTTCCTTCTCTAGGGGATCTTCCTGACCCAGGGATTGAACCCGGGTCTCCTGCATTGCAGCCACATCCTTTACCAACTGAGCTTCTATGGAAGCCCTGCTCCTTGTATGGGTTGGCCAAAAGTTTGTTTGGCTTTTTTCATATCTTCTTACGGAAAAATTTAAATCAACTTTTTTTTGACCAACCTAATATTTGGTATTACTCTTCTGTAGTTTTAACCGATGCTAATATCTATACTACAGATTACATACTAAGCACCTAGAATAAGAATGTCATACGTGTGTTCAGTCGCTCAGTCATATCCAACTCTTTGTGACCCCACGAACTGTAGCCCTCCAGGCTCCTTTGTCCATGGGGTTTTCCAGGCAAGAACACTGGAGTGGGTTGCTATTTCCTTCTCCAAGGCATGAAGGGCATATATTTTCTTTTAAAAAATAGAGTATTTAATAAGCGTGCTGCTGCTGCTGCTAAGTCACTTCAGTCGTGTCCGACTCTGTGTGACCCCATAGACGGCAGCCCACTAGGCTCTGCTGTCCCTGGGATTCTCCAGGCAAGAACACTGGAGTGGGTTGCCATTTCCTTCTCCAATGTAGGAAAGTGAAAAGTGAAAGTGAAGTTTCCCAGTCGTGTCCAACTCTCTGCGACCCCATGGACTGCAGCCCACCGGGCTCCTCCATCCATGGGACTTTCCAGGCAAGAGTACTGGAGAGGGTTGCCATTGCCTTCTCGGTAAGAAGTGTGCATTCAGCAATTATTGAATTGAGCTATTGCTAAACTGAGCAAACTTTTTCATGATTGTTTCAATTTCCATAACTCTTGGTTACAATTTTTTCTATTGCAAAAAATTTACTTAGAATACAACTACTTCAGGATATTTACATGATAAGCACCTAACAACTCAATTTATACTGATTCATTTAAAAGTACTGAAAGAGATTTGCCAAAAGCTGATCTATATGGAACACTTCCTTCCATATTAGAACATTGTTGTAGGCAACACAAAGAGATGGCATTCTTTTCAGCCCCCAAAACTTTTACTTTAGAAATGTACCTGTGCTATGAAGAAATCATTCTTTCAGCATTGCTTCTAGCTTCCATTTCCCAAAGCATCAAGTACAAATTCTGTTTTTATTCCCTACAAACAGAAAGTGGTTTGTTTTACATGATTGCCAGGAGCAAGACAGAAATTTATCTTGCAAAGCAAGTTTTAGTTCAGGTGCCAAATGTAAAGCAAATGCAATCATTTTCACTACAGATATTTTCAAACAAATTTGGAATAGAAAACATTCTAGTGTTCCCCAAAATGTGCACATACAAAAAAGTATTAGATACTCAGTGACCTAGCAGGAGGTCATATTTCTTATCTGTCAAATAGATTAAAGACTGTGGACTCTATTTTATGGGTTTTTATAGAAATTAACACATGGACAACAAAACAGCACTGGACATAGACATCTAGTTGGCAGACATAAGAATTTTAAGGAGAAGAAATGACAATGGGGAGATTATCAGACTGTAAATTGCTGGTGTAGAGAGAAGAATTTATTAATTACATGCAATTCATTAGGCAGATATTTTTAAGCCCCTGTTAATCTTTCATTGCTATAGCTGCTTCACCCCAGATAGAGAATCCTGAGATGCAGTTCTTCATGTGGATGCTAGGAGGATGATTCCTCAAGAATAACCAATTAGATGCACTTGATACCAAGTAGTATCAGGAATTCATCTTCTTGTATTTAATTTAATTTCTTCCCCCCTCGGAGCTTCCTTTCTTTTCCTCTTTCTTCTTCTGTGTGATTATACTAATTAATTATCAGCATATACAATTTGGTTTCAGTTTCTGTTTTTTAGGAACACTTAATTACACAAGAAGAACGTGTCAGTGAGTATAAGAGAGTTGTGAATGACACAATAGAAGGGTTTAGAAGAAGAGTTTTCTTCCTAGGTTCAGTATCTAGGTTTGTCAGGAAAGTGACAAGGAGGTAGCAGGATTTTAGGTTTTATTTTGAAAGATGGATATATAATTCTGATAGATGAAGGTGAGTATCTCTGGCTAAATGATAATTCAGGCAAAAATGTGCCTAAGAGAGATTCTTTAAGAGAAAGCTGAAAGTAAGGGTAGTGAATCAGATCACTGAGAATCTTGAATATGACAATGCTAGATATCATATGCTCTTCTTCCATGGCACCACACTTAATGTCATGTCAACAGGAAGCCAGAGCCACCTGGAACAAATAGATTGTGAGAGTAGCTGTGGTTAAGAAACCTGTTTCTCAAATTTTATTCTGCATAAAATTTTCCTACAGAGAATTCTGGGATCTAGCCTCAGGCATTCTAATTCAGTAAGCCTGGGGAGGGGCCCCAAGCCTTCATTTCTATTAAGTTCTCAGATGCTATTGATATGTCTGTTCAGGGACTGCACTTTGAGTAGCCTTGGTTTAGAAGAGGTCCACTCTTTCAATATACCAGTCCTAAATAGAGGCAACTGAGACCTCTGTGTTTCTAAATACAGAATATGTCATCTTTAGCCATCCTTGAAGTGCTTTCTGGGTATATGTGCATTTCAGATGGGTTGACATTTATTTTATTGTGCACAACTCTGTAGCTGATGCTGGTAGAAAAACATCACCAGCTAAATCTGAAATTAATCTCTTCTAATTAACTCTTTCTACAGCGATCAGATTCCTGCAGAGGTAAGGCAAAGAAAAGAAGTTTTGATGACAGGGAGCATCCATATACACATAAGAAAGATCATACTATAAGAAAGTAATGTGCTTGTTCTTAGTTGCTCAGTCGTGTCTGCTTCTTTGTGAACCCATGGACTGTAGCCCACCAGGCTCCTCTGTCCATGGGAATTCCCCAGGCAAGAATACTGGAGTGGGTTGCCATGTCCTCCTCCAAGGGATCTTCCCAGCCCAGGGGTCGAGCCCAGGTCTCCCACATTGCAGGTGGATTCTTTACTGTCTGAGTCACGAGGGAAGCCCCAAATGTTACAGAAGAAAGTAATGGGGACCCTCAAATAGGAAGATTAAAAGAAGTAAGATGTCACAGATAGTCTTATCTTCCTGTTGTAACCTTCCTGACAGTCTGCACTGGATATTACTTAGTCAAGGGAGTGATCAGTCTTTGAGTAGCTTACAAACCAAAAGAAGTGGCAGAATATTGCAAATGTAATCTAGAGTTCACCCACTGATCTCTTTCATTTCTAGGTCCTTTTCTGAGTACCACACCTCCAGAGGGAACAGGATGGGGTAAAGGAAGCCATGTGGTATAAGGTATCATTGAGGGAACGTGGGATGCTTATTTTGCAAAAAAAGATCCATTGTGTGAATGGATGTTGGACATAGCAAGTGCCATTTTCTTAAAAAGTTGCCATATAAGACACCAGGAGGAAAATAAAATGAAAAAAAGGATAACGAGAAAACGAAACAATCTGGATCCAATATCACAATAGTGGTCCACATGGAATATGCTGGTTGGAGAAAAAGAAAGCTCTCCATTACTGGAGCTGTTCACAACAAGTCAGGGTAGCAGGCTATTAGTTAGAAATGCATTCTGTAAAGGTTGGAAATCCTTTGCTACTAATTTGAAAATGACAGGAAAAAGTTTTTTTTCCTAACAGGATATTTGTGTGAATTTCAGGAGATCTGAATTTATAGGTGAATATTCTGTTTTGTTCAAAATAGTAGGGAGACCCCACAAATCAGTGATCTAAAGTTAGTATGGGAACAAAAAGAGCATTCTCCTGACAGCACTGAAGCCACATGCAAAACAGCAGGGTCCCCATGAGCACTTAAAGTCCTCAGTGGGAAGTGGTCATCTTATTGCAATTTAGGTTTGCTTGCAATTATCAGGTCTTTTTCATGCTGTGTCCTGGACTTTAAAGAGAAATTAGTTGATGGCCTAATATGTGAGAGCAGAAAAAGAAAGTCTTTTCTGTTGTGCTGAGTTAAGAATAAATGAGGTTTCATTTTCCTGTTGTGTCTATTAACTTATGTTCATAAAGAGTACTGTTAAGTTTTCTCAACCAGAATATGAACTATTTAGAAAGGGTGCAATTGATGGCTTCATTAGAGTAAAATCATTTAACTTGTTACTCTTGAGAATTCCTCATTTGATACTCTCAGTAGTATAGCTTTTGGTAGGGAATTACGGAAACTAGTATAGAAATCAAGAACTTTGTAACAGACTTGAAGTATACCTTTAATGGGCTAATCAAAGGCTGCCGAAAGAATTAATGAGCTTGAAGTTGTGTCAGCAATAAAGTGAAAATCAAATGGAAAAAAATGAAGCAAAATATCCAAGGACTATGGGACAATACAAAAAGGAATATAGTCATACCTTAGCTTATTGCACTTCACTTTATTGCAGTTTATGGATCTTATTTTTTTTACAAACTGAAGGTTTGAGGCATTCCTACAGGGAGCAAGTCTAGCAGTACTATTTTTCCAACAGCATTTTCTCACTTCATGTCTCTATGTCACATTTTGGTAATTCTTTCAGTATTTCAATTTTTTCCATTGTTATTATATTAATCATGGTGATCTGCGGTCAGCAGTCTTTGATGTTACTATTAAAATAGTTTTGTGCCATCACAGAATATGTCCATTTAAGACTGTGAACTTAATCAATAAATGTTATATGTGTTCTGACGGCTTCACCCACCAGCCATTTCCCCATCTAACTCCCTCTGCTTTGGCCTCCCTAGTCCCTGAGACATGACAATATTGAAATTAAGCCAATTACTAGCCCTACAATTGCCTGTAAGTGTTCAAGGGAAAGGAAGAGTTGAACATCTCTCACTTTAAATAAAAACTAGAAATGATTAAGCTTAGTGAGTCACATGTCAAGAGGCCAAAGGGTGGGCCTCTTGCACCAAACAGTCAAGTTGTGAAGCAAAGGAAATGTTCTTGAAGGAAATAAAAAGTGCTGACATAAGTGATTCAAAAGTTTTCTTTATCTGTTTCAGATTTGGGCATTTTATGTATTCTTAATCAGAAAACCCTTAATCTAGTCCTTATTTACTTCTTACTATACAATTCCCTTATGTTCTGATACTATCACTACAGAAGGAAAAAAGGCACGAAGTCTTTTTAACAGATTTTCTTACTATGGGTTTATTGTAAATTGAATACTACAAAATAAACTAACACAGTGGTCACAATGTACCTGGAAGTCTACTTTTTATCTAGTTATCCATGGTCTCTAGATAATCAACAAAAGATATTAATTCATAATTATGAATATTTTTCACCCTAATGAAGCCTATTGAATTTGGATAAATTACATACATTTTTGCTTTGTTAAAGTGATGTAGATTTGTTAAAGGGATACAGCTTTGTAAATCTATATTTATGTGAAATTTTTTTGTCTTCTAGCAGATTCATTTATCTTTTAAAATAAAATTTTAAATGCTCAGGTAGATTTATTTTTGATTAGAAAACATATATAATGTGAAAGTCATTTACTACTATGGTACAAGAAGATTAATAAACACAATCAAAATAGTTGTTTTTTATGAAGCTATCAAAGAGCAGTGATAAACTAAACCCTAGGGAGAAAGTGCCCCTGTTAGAAAAGCAAAGAGCAGCAACAGTTTTCATAACTAGGCTTGAGCAGCCAGCCTCAATGCCAGAGGTCAGAGAAACAGATTTACCATCAATGGAAATACTTTGTGAGGCAAGGAGGAACCAGATGAGAATATGGTGAGCTAGCAGAATGGATTGGAATTTGGAAAGTTGCACATGTGAAAGGACATTTTCAGCCCCTACTTTCTTCTCTTCATCAGGTCCCCAGATAATTTTCTAAGAAAGCCCCAGTGGAGGGAGTCCTGACAGCTGAAAGAACCTATGGAGTTTCCACATTTGCATGATGCTTGTATCCATGAATCCTGCTAGGGATGAAAACCAACTAGCTGAAGCTTTGACCTGATACCCTCCCGGCTCAAACACCAACAGTGAAAAACTACTTCCCACACCCTCAGCATCAATGGTGTGGGAAATGAGAGTAGGGCTAAGAGGGACAAACTCAACTTAATGACAGGTCAGGCTCACCTCAATTTGATTTTTGGAGGAATCTGATAATCAATCACCATTCTAGCCACCAGACAAAGAAAAAGGCTTGCTTGCTGTATCTTGGAAAGGTAAAACAAATCTTAATAAAAATATGTTAGTGCTCAATCTCTTTTCTTCATAAACTGAGTAGAACATAATAAAAACTGAGCATCTTTTTAAAAAGTGAAACTGTGACCCGTAATCAAGAGGAAAAGTAGCCAACAGAAGCAGACCTACAGATTATAAAGACATTCCAATAACTTAAAAGCACCTGTTAATATTTTATATGTTAAATAATTTGTAGGGAAAGATGGATAAAATAAGTGAAAAAAGAAACAATTTCAGGAGAGAGGTGAAAACTTAAGCAGAAGCTGTTTCATAAAGTTCTACTGTTTATTTTTTTAAAAAATATTCTCTTTAGGTTTAATTATTTTGCTAACTGCCTATGTTTATATCATTGATTTTAATCATGTATTTAATCTAATATATGATGTAAGGCTAATAATTTTCTTTTTTAATATTTATTTTTAATTGCTTGATGATTGGTTTATAATATTGGTTTGATTTCTATCATACACCAACATGAACAACCATAGGTGTACATATGTCCCCTCCCTCTTGAATCTCCCTCTCACCGCCCACCTAGTTCCACCCCTCTAGATTATTTCAGAGCCCCATTTTGAGTTCCCTGAGTCATAGAGCAAATTCCCACTGGCTATCTATTTACATATGTTACTGTATATGCTTCCATGATACTCTCTCCATTTATCTCACCCTTTTCCTCTTCTTCCCACCCTTGTCTCTAAGTCTGTTTTCTATGTCTGTGTCTCCGTTGCTGCTCTGCAAACAGATTCATCAGTACCATCCGTCTAGATTCCATATATATGAGTTAATATACGATATTTGTTTTTGTCTTTCTGACTTATTTTGCTCTGTATAATAGCATCTGGGTTCATCCAATTCATTATAAATGACTCAAATATGTTCCTTTTTATGGTTGATTAGTATTCCATTTGGAGAAAGCAATGGCAACCCACTCCAGTGCTCTTGCCTGAAAAATCCCATGGATGGAGAGGTCTGGTAGACTGCAGTTCATGGGGTTGTTGAGAGTCAGACATGACTGAGCGACTTCATTTTCACTTTTCACTTTCAAGCATTGGAGAAGGAAATGGCAACCCGCTCCAGTGTTCTTGCCTGGAGAGTCCCAGGGACAGGGGAGCCTGGTGGGCTGCCATCTATGGGGTCTCACAGAGTCAGACACGATTGAAGCGACTTAGCAGCAACAGCAGTATTCCATTGTATAAATGTGCCACTTCTTTATCCATTCATCTGTCAATCATCATCTAGGTTGCTTCCATGTCTTAGTTATTGTAAATAGCGCTTCAGTGAACATCAGGGTACATGTGTCTTTTTTCAGTTTTGGTTTCTTCAAGTATATTAATGATCTTCTTTTTCTTGTGTCATTTATAATTTCTTTTTGATCCACAGGGTATCAGAAATAGGTTTCTTAATATTTAAGCTCAGTGATTTCTTTTCAAATGTTATTTGCAGTGTGGTCAAAGAACATGAACTGGATGATAATAATACTTTGAGATTTGTTGAGATATTAAGATTTAATATTTGGTAACCATTCATAAATATTCCACGTGAGCTTAAAAAATATGTTATAGTTATGAGTTAGGAGTTTCTTTTATGAGTTTCTGCCATTTTTGAATGCAATGATTTGTATATATCAACTATTTTGATCTTGTTAATTTTTTGTTCAAATATTTTATAATCTTAATTTCATCCTGATTTTTCTATCAATGTAATAGAATCTCCCACTATGATTATGGATTTATCTATTTCTTCTTTTATTTCAGCTTATCAAATTTAATGTAACAAACTTGTAAAATGAAAAATAAATAATGATATATTTGGTTTAAATGTAACATTTTAATCACTTGCTATACATACTCTGTGTACTTATCATTCCATTTTTTGCCTTCCTTTGGATTGATTTTTATTAATCTACAACCTTCCCACTCTTAGCTCTGTAAATATTCACTCTTGCACTGTTGTTTAGTATTATCCTAGAAATTGCAATATACATCTTACAATAACAAATAAGAGTATAATATAAAGCAGCACTTTCTTTCAAAACAATTTTTAGACCAGTTTTTTAGGTCACAGCAAAATTGAGAGAAATGTATAGAGATTTCCCATATACCCCTTGCCCTCTGTACCAACATTATCAAAAATCCCCCACCAGAGTGGTATATTTTCTATGATTGATGAACTCACATTGAGACATCACAATCACCTAAAGTTCATAGCTTACCTTATAGGTCACACTTGGTGTTGTACACTCTATAAGTTTGGACATATAATGATATATATCCATTATCATAGTATCATTTAGAGGATTTCCACTGCTTTAAAAAGTCCTCTGTGCTCTGCGTATGTATTCCTCCCAGCATCCTTCATCCTCTGGCAACCACTGATTTTTTACTGTCTCCATAGTTTTGCCTTTTTCAAAATGCAGTAGAAATCATGCAGTGTATAATTAAAGTGGTGCTTCTAATTC
Organism: Muntiacus reevesi; assembly: GCF_963930625.1. Taxonomy (NCBI): domain Eukaryota; kingdom Metazoa; phylum Chordata; class Mammalia; order Artiodactyla; family Cervidae; genus Muntiacus; species Muntiacus reevesi. The sequence goes on along the minus strand of NC_089267.1, from coordinate 35,422,617 downwards.
ATCCAAGAAAGTGCAAAGAAGTTTGAATTCTTTAACTCAATTTTTATCCCTGCTGATCTGCCAGCTTGTGCTGTGTATTTTAACTCTGTATCATGGCAGACACTAGAGTGTGTCATCCAGATCCCCCTTCACCGAAGGACTTTCTGCCCCGTCTGCACGGCAGCCTTATGATGTCACTCTCTTCTAGGATTGCCTCAGCTGCATGGAGTCACCTCACACCAGGTCACACTTCTTTCTGGGTCAGCCTTCATCTAATAACTGATGTAGGACAATAAACATCTAGCCAACTTGAGGCATCTCTGAAGGTTGACTTCTATTCCAAAGCTCTTTGTGGAGTAAAGCTATTCAAGTAATAAACAACTTGCAGCTTCCTTTCCAGATGTATGTTATCTTTTCCAGAGCATGGCTTTGGGGACATTTTATAGAGCTATTAATTTGGCTAATAGGTTTTCTTTCATTTCTATTAGAAAAGAAGATAAGAAACATTTCATACTCACATGGAAACAGATTTAAATTTTGCCCCAGAGTATGTTAATAATCTCCTTGTATTAGTTATGAAATAGTCCAAGAAGCTCTGGAGTGAAAGAACATTGTGCAAAATATTACACCAATCTACTACATTGATAATATTATGGTAATTGAACTAGATGAGCCAAAAGGGGCTAGTATATTGAAGGCCTTGGCAAGAAACCTTTTCCTAAGGTCTTCTACATTCTGCGTGTCTTATTGCCAAGACACTGGCAGCCCATTGCTCTGGACTAGCTTTTCAAGTATGTTTTACACTTAGTAACAAGCCAGTATCAAGATTGCCGGGAGAAATATCAATAACCTCAGATATGCAGATGACACCACCCTTATGGCAGAAAGTGAAGAGGAACTAAAAAGCCTCTTGATGAAAGTGAAAGAGGAGAGTGAAAAAGTTGGCTTAAAGCTCAACATTCAGAAAACTAAGATCATGGTATCTGGTCCCATCACTTCATGTCAAATAGATGGGGAAACAGTGGAAACAGTGTCAGACTTTATTTTTGGGGGCTCCAAAATCACTGCAGATGGTGATTGCAGCCATCAAATTAAAAGACGCTTACTCCTTGGAAGGAAAGTTATGACCAACCTAGATAGCATATTAAAAAGCAGAGACATTACTTTGCCAACAAAGGTCCGTCTGGTCAAGGCTCTGGTTTTTCCAGTGGTCATGTATGGATGTGAGAGTTGGACTGTGAAGAAAGTTGAGCACAGAAGAATTGATGCTTTTGAACTGTGGTGTTGGAGAAGACTCTTGAGAGTCCCTTGGACTGCAAGGAGACCCAACCAGTCCATCCTAAGGCAGATCAGCCCGGGATATTCATTGGAAGGACTGATACTGAAGCTGAAACTCCAATACTTTGGCCACCTCACGCGAAGAGTGACTCATTGGAAAAGACCCTGATGCTGGGAGGGATTGGGGGCAGGAAGAGAAGGGGACGACAGAGGATGAGATGGCTGAATGGCATCACTGACTAGATGGACATGAGTTTGGGTGAACTCCGGGAGTTGGCGATGGACAAGGAGGCCTGGCGTGCTGCAATTTATGGGGTCGCAAAGAGTTGGACACAACTGAGCGACTGAACTGAACTAAACCTTGGAAAATAAAGACAGTATCTTTCTCAAGAATAAAAGGCAGGCATAAGTGAAAAGAAAAGTTGCTTAGTCATGTCTGACTTCTTGCAACCCCATGGACTATACAGTCCATGGAATTCTCTAGGCCAGAATACTGGAGTGGGTAGCCTTTCCCTTCTGTAGGGAATCTTTCCAACCCAGGTATCAAACCCAGGTCTCCCACATTGCAGGAGGATTCTTTACCAGCTGAGCCACAGGGAAGCCCCAAGAATACTGGAGTGGGTAGCCTATCCCTTCTCTAGTGGATCTTCTCAACCCAGGAACCAAACTGGGGTCTCCTGTATTGCAAGCAGATTCTTTACCAACTGAGCTATCAGCAAAGCCCAATAAAATATTTGGCTTCCCTCAACTCAGTGTTTCTTTCCTGTAACACAAATCACTGCATGTATATGTATCTGGCTTATGGCCATTTTCATGTTACCTATGGAAACTGGAGTTTAGGAAGCCAGTGCAAAAATGGTGATACTCTGGTTACTGCTATTGCTATGAGTAATAAACTGCAAGTCATAGAGGTAATAAAAGGATTATCATATGTTCTGCAATCATCCATCAGACTGTTGCAGACTAACTTGTAAGTAGTGCAAAATTCAAGACCTTACACTGTTCTTGACAGGATGGAAAATAAATGTTACCAAGATAATAGGTCCAGACTGTTATACACGCAACCCTGTCACTTGAGCCATGAGACCAGGCAGATACTATTATTTTAGAGATAACAATAGTGGAAGAAATGCTGAATGGAATTTATGTGAAACTTACAACATAGATCCATAGGTTTCAAAGCAAAGCTATGTCATCTGCTTAAGAGAATGCTATGCCTTTCATAAAATGAATCCTTATGTACTACTCAGCCACTGTAGATGTAAAATGTCTGACATGGGACACTGGTCAGCATGTGATCATAATTTCCTACTATGAGCCAAATTCTGTAAGAACCATCAAGTCATACAATCTTGCATTAAGCAGATCTAGCAATGATCACTGTTATAAGGTGGAAATGGTACACCTGTGAATAAGAATAAACAGGATTAGAGTATATAATCAAGTTGTACGGGAGGTTGTCAGACCCACATGCCATGCACTACCATTGCATTGGTACCTCTCCGTCAGCTCACACCTGTGTTGTGTGAGGGATCTATTGCAAGGAAATGGCAGAGAAAGGAAAAGCTTGAGCTTAGTTATGGATAAGTTGTCTCAGTATGTGAGTGGGAGCTGAAAATAGATGGCAGTCATACTGTACATCCACTCAAGAGTGGGTCTGAAAGAGAGTGGTGAAGAAGCATCCTGCCGAAGATCAGAGCTTGGGTTGTTTCATCTAGTCGTCAAATCTGTAGGAAAAGACAAGTTATCTGAGGTCAAAATATATTCAGAGTCTGAATTGGGATTAGATTAAAGTGAGAGGTACTTCAGGTACAAAATTTAAGGAGTCACTTCTCAGGGTTGTGCAAGTACTTAACCTTGACTTAGCATGATCTCTTCAGAAGATCATTAGCCATTAGTTGGAAAGTTGACTACACTGAACCAATTAAAGATGTAGCTGATGTGCTAGTTTGAAGGTATTATTTTATGAGAATGGAACACACTCCAGGCATAGTATGCAATTTGATTTAAAATTCTACATGTAATTTCACCATGATAGTGTTCCCAATATGAATAATTCTTAGGAATAGAGATCAAGAATTACCAGTAAGAGTGACCAGCTTGAGGGAACTTGCACATAAACCTCTAAACTCTACTAGATTAGAAATCTCACTTTCCAAAGAGGGAAACAGAACTGACAGTGGTAAGGGTCTGCTTCATCAGCTTAAAGAAACCACTTTGTTTAGCAGACATCCTAGCTGTAGATGAGGGATCTGAACTGGATAGTGAAGATGTATAATGAATATCAGTCCTGACTCTGAGATGCTGTCACAGTGAGAACTATTTTTCCACTATTTTTCTTTTATGTTTAACCCCAGGAAAAGACATCCATCAGAATCTGATGGAAGTGTTCCAGAACATATGTGAAGAAGCGGATCAGAGTAACATAATGGGTGGACTGTGATGAATGCTATAATGTGCAGTCCAGATTCTTTTACAATGAGTATTTGCCAGCCTCTGAGAGTGCTGCTGGCAAATAGCCTTTAGATGTCAAACGTTTTAAGAATTGACTCAGCTGGAGAGAGCTCCTTTAACCAAAATTCCACTCCTTCCTAAGGCTGAACACATTATGATTGATCAATGTGAGAGTACAAAATCCTGGCTTGGTTCGATGTGAACTATTCTAGACCCAAAGCTCCCCAAAAGATCTTCTAAGACGGTAATTGAGACTGGATTCCTGCTTAATTTCTCCTTCTTTCCAATCCCTATTTCTTTTCTTTCCTTCCCATGGCTATTAACCTCAAAGCTATCTTTAATAGATATCCTACATGCTAAATTCTGTCTCGGAGTCAGCTTATTTTAAGAGTTATATGTCTAAAAACATTCTAGTTAATATTTTATATACCTATAGACAATTTTTATCTATGTCCACTCAGATATTTACCTTTTTACTTGCTCTTATTATTTCCATATTTCCTTCTGACTTTAATTATTTTTTGGCCTGAAGAACACTTTTTAAGTATATCTTTTACTAAAAGTATGTCAGTGATAATTTTTTTCAGAATTTTTTTGTTTGTTGGTTTAAATGCTTCTAGTACAGTTTGATTTTGGGAGAGTATTCTCACAAGACAGAGAGTTCTTGACTATTGATTTTATTCTTTCAGCACATTCAAGATACCAGTTTATAAAACTTGCATCTTTCTATTAAGAAAGCAGTTGTCAAACTAATTATTGATCTTTTAATTAACATCTGTCCTTTGCCTTATATTTTAAGCAGTTTTACAACATTATGTTTTTGAATCTATAGTTTAATTTTTAAATTAACTTTAAACTTTCTCTGTCATTACTTCTTTGAAAATAGCTTCTCCTCAATTCTCTCTTCCTCCTAGGTCTCCCAATACACATTATTTAAGACTTTGTCTTTTCCTTTTATCTTTTGTCCTTTCTTCACTTGTCTTTTTCTCTCTGCTTCATTCTGGGTATTCTCTTTTGAGTCTTGTCATTAACTAATTCCTTCTTCCACTGTGTCTAATCAGTTATCAAACTCATCCACTTAATTACTAATTATTGTTGCTTATACTTGTTCAGTCAATTCTAGAATTATTAGTTTTTGATATAATTTCCATTTTTCTTCTAGAATTCTTTTTGTCGTTTCATGTTTTGAACATATCAAGCCTGACTTTTTTAACATTATTTTAACATTTGGATCTAATAATTTCATTATCTATATAACCTATGGGTCTATTTCTAGTGTCTTTTTTATCTCCATAAATTTGCAATATATTGTCCTACCTTATTTCTTGTCAGGTAATTTCTGAATTAATTACCACAAATTGCATATAAAAGTTTGTATATTTTATTTGAGACTATCACAATGTCTTTTTTCAGGAAAGATAAATGTTTACTTTGCACAGACAAGTAGAGATACTAGCAGTCTTTAATTCAATTTCAAAGATTGAGTTTATTACCTGGAAATCTTTTTCTCTGAATGCCTATTTACTTTTGTTCAACATTAATTCTAGAGCTTATTCCTTTAGAATTATGATCTCACACCTAGGGAAGTTACTAGGGTTCTAAATTCTTGATGATTCTAGAATCTTGTTTCTGTTGCTCTGACTCCATAAGATTGTTAAAGCTCTCACCTAAGCTGGAATGGCCAGATGTTCCTAGAGGAAAACCATTCCCCAAGACTGGGCTCAACCCTGTGGGTTTGATTCTTCTTGTAGATCTTGGCTCCTAAATATTCATTACATTGTTAGCAGTTTGCTAATCTCAAGCAAGTTACAGAAAAATATTATATCCAGTTTTTCCAGTTGTTTTTAGAGATTTGGTCTGATTACCTAGGCTACCATTAGCAGATCCAAGAGTCCAGTAATTATAACTTATTAAACAGACTTTCAAACTATTCAAGATTCTGTTATATTCATTCATTTTTACATTTATTTCCATTTATTTTTATCCATATGACTCTCTCCTACAATTTAAGTTGCCTGGCCACAGATAATAATATAGGAGAATATAGATCATTTTCTGACACATTAGTTGCTACAATTTAATTAGAAGATAAACATTCCTAACTTAAGCTTTTCTCCGGTTTTACAAATAAGGGTGAAAATGTGAAAGACCATAAAAGATATTTCTGATTCAATGAAAATCTTAAAGGAACAATAATTAGTCAGATGATCACTACCCACCCTTCATATTCTAATCTTAAAAGGACTAAGGCCTCAAAGTCTAGGTAAGAATGAGACATTTATTTAGATGCTGTTTGTATATTACACACAGCCTACTTATATAGCCCAGTGTCTTCGGTTGAGATTACCAAATTAGATGCTGAGATGAGGAATAATGCTATGATCAACCTAGACAGCATATTAAAAAGAAGAGACATTACTTTGCCAACAAAGGTCCATCTAGTCAAAGCTATGGTTTTTCCAGTAGTCATGTATGGATGTGAGAATTGGACTATAAAGAAAACTGAGCACTGAAGAATTGATGCTTTTGAGCTGTGATGTTGGAGAAGACTCTTGAGAGTCCCTTGGACTGCAAGGAGATCCATCCAGTCAGTCCTAACGGAAATCAGTCCTGAATATTCATTTGAAAGACTGATATTGAAGCTGAAACTCCAATACTTTGTCCACCTGATGCAAAAAATGAACACATTGGAAAAGACCTTTATGCTGGGAAAGATTGAAGGCAGGAGGAGAAGGGGACGACAGAGGATGAGATGGTTGGATGGCATCACCGACTCAATGGAGATGAGTTTGAGCAAGCTTTGGGAGCTGGTGATGGACAGGAAAGCCTGGCATGCTGCATGCAGTCCATGGGGTCTTACAGAGTTGGACACGGCTGACTGACTGAACTAAACTGAACTGAAAGTTAAGAAATGTTCTAAGGAAATAACAGTAAAGAATTCCCCAATTCTGGGGCATAAAAGAGAGGGACCACTCTGAGGTATAAAATTTAACAAAGTCCCATCAAGGAGGGTAATTCTGCCTTGGTCTTCCAGGGAATTCTGGAAGAAATGGAAGTCACATTTGAATTATACATATCAAAAGGGAATTTCTAAGTGCCAAAGGAGACAAAGTAGCTAAAGACAAAAAGGAGAGCCAGATAGGAGAAGGAGGAGATACAGGAAAAATAAACACACCCTCAAGTAAACATTCCCTTCTTTTTTGTTGTTACTAAAAGCCTTGACAATAACTCTTAAGTGCTATTGAAAACATGTTTACAAAAATTTTGTTAAGGTATCACAAATATGCTAGACTGGTTCCCAAATATTATCTCAGAGGCTTTGCTGTTGTCTCACCCTTTTTGGCATTTTCCTCCCATTTGTCTTTTTAAGCACTAACTGTTGCTCTTCAAATAATCTACAATACATTGCTTTTCTGGCTTTGCTTAATAAACATTGACAACTAAAAATTGTGATATTTTCTGAGCAGCACAGTTATGTAGTACTGTGGACACAGTAATAGTATATTTGTGCAATTTTCAAGAAAAAGCCAGAGTGCAGTGGCAGGAACCCTAAATCAGATGTTTATAAATAAATTCAAAAGTTACTGAAGTAATCTTCATTAAGTTTTCCCCATCTAGTGAAAACAATTAACACTGATTTCTCATTGCAATGTTAATTAATTAATTAGAACTTACTGTGCTTATACATCTTCACTTGGAGTTTCAGGTTAAATAAAGAACTTTTAAGTTGTTGGTGGTGGATGTTTTACATGTATGAATGTTGAGAAAAAATAAATATTAATTACATAGCTTTACCCTTTAAAATTCCAATTAAAATTTTTATCAGCTTTATTCCTGGTAAGGCTGGCCCAAACGATCTGGCTTAAATATGGGGAAACAATCTGCTTTTGTGATGCCTCTGTACTTGAAATAACCCACAAGAAGGAGAATTTTTGTCTACAAAACAGATATTCTTTTTCTATGTACGTATTCAGTTCAGTCGCTCAGTCGTGTCTTACTCCTTGTGACCCCATGAACTGCAGCACACCAGGCCTTCCTGTCCATCACCAACTCCCAGAGTTTACCCAAACTCATGTCCATTGAGTCAGTGATGCCATCCAACCATCTCATCCTCTGCTGTCCTCTTCTCCTCATGCCCTCAATTTTTCCCAGCATCAGGGTCTTTTCAAATGAGTCAGCTCTTCGCATGAGGTGGCCAAAGTATTGGAGTTTCAGCTTCAACATCAGTCCCTCCAGTGAACACTCAGGACTGATATCCTTTAGGATGGACTGGTTGGATCTCCTTGCAGTCCAAGGGACTCTTGAGTCTTCTCCAACACCACAATTCAAAAGCATCAATTCTCCTGTGCTCAGCTTTCTTTATAGTCCAACTCTCACATCCATACATGACAACTGGAAAAACCATAGCCTTGACTAGACGGACCTTTGTTGGCAAAGTAATGTCTCTGCTTTTTAATATGCTGTCTAGGTTGATCATAACTTTCCTCCCAAGGAGTAAGCGTCTTTTAATTTCATGGCTGCAATCACCATCTGCAGTGATTTTGGAGCTCAAAAAAATAAAGTCAGCCACTATTTCCACTGTTTCCTCATCTATTTGCCATGAAGTGATGGGACCGGATGCTGTGATCTTAGTTTTCTGAATGTTGAGCTTTAAGCCAACTTTTTCACTCTCCTCTTTCACTTTCATCAAGATGCTCTTTAGTTCTTCTTCACTTTCTGCCACAAGGGTGGTGTCATCTGCATATCTGAGGTTATTGATATTTCTCCTGGCAACCTCGATTCCAGCTTGTGCTCCCTCTAGCCGAGCGTTTCTCCTGATGTACTCTGCATATAAGTTAAATAAGCATGGTGACAATATATAGCCTTGATGTACTCCTTTTCCTATTGGGAACCAGTCTGTTGTTCCATGTCCTGCATACAGATTTCCTGACCTGCATACAGATTTGTCAAGAGGCAGGTCAGGTGGTCTGGTATTCCCATCTCTTTCAGAATTTTCCACAGCTTATTGTGATTCACACAGTCACATATATCATTTTTGAGATTATTTTCTATCATAGGTTATTATAAGATATTGACTATAGTTCCCTGTCTTATACAGAAAACCTTTGCTGTTTGTTGCATACCTATTTTTTAATTAGAAATCTAGTATTCTATTCATACTAAGTCAAACAAAGTGGAATCAAAATGCCATAAATTTTTATTTAGGCAAAAATTCATAAATTTTCTAAATATAATATATATATATATTATACAGACTATTTATATGTATGCATACAAAATCTTTTCTACTACACTTGATAAAGGTTTTAGACAGAACATCAAAGAAAAAGAGATGGAGAAATTGAAAAACAACTCAATTAAATGAGAGCACTGAATATGAAAAAGAAAAAGTGAAACAAGCTAAATAAAAGATCATCATAATGTTAGTTGTTTTTAAACATGGCTGCTCATTAGACATATATATGGAACTTTGGAGAAAAAAATGCAGCTATTCTGATCCAGTATCCCTACCTCATGTGCAAGGAGCCTAGACAGCTGGAGAGGGTGAGAAGCCCTATAGATCCAGTCGTGGAAGGCATGCCTGGACACAGAAACACTTTATTGGCAAGAAAACATCTGGAGTTGAACAAAGGTTTATTTCCTCTCTCAGTTGCATGAAGCGGGTCAACTACTTATCTTCTACTGGGGGCAAAGGGAGTAAAAATTTCAGCCTGCTCACTTTCCGTTTTTAAATGATGCCCCGCCTCGCTTTATGGGCCAAGATAGGAGAGTGGAGACTACGCCTCCCTTCACTAAGTATTGTCACTGCACCTGCCTCCTAAGAGTTTGTGATATCCTGAGAGAATGAATTCTATCACAGTCTACAGGAAAGACATTTCTGAGAACAGCCTGAAAGGAATCTCCTTAGGGACAGAGGTCTTGTCTTAAGTAGCTAAGTTACACGTAGTACTTTGGGCAAAGCAGAGACTCAATAAGAAACAATCATGAATTTTGGTTTGCTTTGTTCAATCTTGCTGAGGGCCATGGGATTTAAATGTAAATCTCTTAACATTTAACTGCCAGGAGAATAAAAAGGGAATCAGAAAACCATTCTGGTTTCCAATCAAACACTAGTATAGGAAAGGTACCAGGAGAAACCCTCTGGTGGCACTGTGGAGTCAGGCAACTCCTGGACAAACTTGGCAATCAATCAATTGATATCCACCCACAAACTCAAGGCAGCAATTTCCTTTGGTGGGATAATATGTAGATAAAATTCTAAATGAAAGCTCTACTTGAGCTATTTGTAATCAAAAGACCTGTGTAATTGGTTTCAAAGTACCATATATTATTTCATGGGTTAAATTAAATGCCTAAGACATGTGTGTGCACACACACACACTCTCAAATAAAATGTCAGTGTACACATTCCTATACTCTCTGACTACTCATTACCCTCACCAAGGTCCCCCTACTTTACAGAAAAAAGCCAGCTAATTTTATAATTTTGTCTAAAGTTGTATACTTAAAAAGAGACGGCAAGGCTGTAATTTTAAGCATGTTTCATTGAAAACACTAGTACTAAGACAAAATACTCATCCAAGTAAAAATTAATGATGTTTACTCTTTTAGAAATATATCAACCCAAAGCAAACTGCAAGGCTTCTGCTAAGAGCAATCAGCTGGTTAGTTTTGGGTTTTACTTTTCCGCTCTTTAGCTTAATCTTTACAGCATCCTTATTTTCCAGTCATTCTTTGGTGTTAATAATAGCAGGATGGGTAGATTTATGTGTTGAGGTATAGTACTTTCACGAGGGAATCTCTGTGCTTTCGTATTTTATCTTTTTAACCCTAGCATTCTCAGCAAGCAAAATATTGTGAAAAAACCAGTTAAGAATGCACAAATTTGTAGTCACTGACAGCATTCGAACACCATTCAAAAATAAAAAAATTCAATTCAGGGTTAATAAACCACCCTCTAGAAATAACCTTCCACACTCTCCAAGTACATTCGACTAGTGACAACCATAATTAGTGTAACAGGGACTCTTGTTTTACTTTGTTTTGGCTAAGTTCTGGAAAACATCCACCATCAAAGACATTTCTGTGTTTTTAATCTATGTTCAGAAAAGAGAGAAAAACACGTAGTGCTCAGATTGGCCCTGTTTTTAATTTATGAATATCTGAAGTATGTGAATAAGACATTACTGGATTATAGTTTCGTTTTTTAAATGGCCACACCAACAGAAAACCACCTCAGATGATATGAATATTTAACCTGTCACTGATTTTTTAAAAATTAACCTCCCTGCCATTATGCTGAAGGGTCACAATCATCAATCTGTTAAATGTTGGCACTCCGAAGTGCATCACATAAAGCTGTGGCCAGGCAGCCCTGAAGCCTGCCATTCTTCCAACAAGCTTCAGATGAACCGGATGTCCCAGCTGGTGGCGCTTTCGTTGGCATTTTTGGTTCTATTCTTCCTCTCTCTTCCTCTTGCTCCCACTTTGATTGGAAACTACTTTTTCATTCCTCTCCTTTTTAGGCTTTATTAACGAAATTCTGCTTCACTTATATTGTAAGCAAATATTTTGTATAAAAAGTCCAAATAAACAGCAAAAATTTTGGATGGTAGTCTACAGAATAAAAAGGCAAATACTTTGAGAATATCAGATGCTTAATACAAGAAGTAACATCTTAAGACTTAAAGTTTAGACTTTACTTTTATTACATTATTAAAGAAATGTTCATCATGAACCAAAATTAAATAATAACAAAGACATAGAAGGCAACATATCTCATATGTCTTAGAAGACTGATCATAAACAAAGCCAAGGATATATTACTATTAAAAATGTGATTTATTTTAAACAATACAGCAGCAACAGCAACAATTTACCATGATAAAAAATGAAATTATAATCAAACTCAATAAATAGAAGAATTATATTGGAAAGTATTACTGGTTGAATAGGGTCCCTGCCTCCCAATATTAAAATGTTGAAGCCCTAACCCCCAGTACTTAGAATGTGACTATATTAGATATAGGGACTTTAAAGAGATAATTAAATTCAAGTGGGATCTTTAGGGTGGGCCCTATTCCAGCAGGGCTGATCTCCTTATAAGAAAAGGAGGCTCGAGTTCAGGGACACAGACAACATAGATAGAGGGATGACACAGTGAGAAGGCAGCCATCTACAAGACAAGGAGAGAGGTCTCAGAAGGAGCCAAACCCACCAGCACCTTGATCTCAGACTGCTAGCTTCCAGACTTATGAAAAAACAATCTGCTGTTGTTTAAGCATCCCAGTCTGTGGTATTCTGTTGAGGAGGCCCCTGAAAACTCATATATAGGTAGTGTGTGAGCTTAGCTTTCAGGGGAAGGTGTTATTTGAAAAAGGACATAAAGTGAGTTTCATTTTCTTTCCTTTAGGCCTCAAATGCTTGATAAGATAAACTCTGCTCTTTAAAATATCAAGATGTCTTTCAAAGTTCCCATGGGAAAGATTAATATTATTTATTTCTGCTCATAATTTTTACTCACTTTAGAAAATAGATTTTTTTTTTTTTTAGCATTCTAGCATTTGCCTCTGACTATCCAAATAGGATTTAAAGAGTGTTAACAAAAATGAAAAAAGATTACTCATTACAGAGTGAGCCAAAAAAAAAAAAAAAGTGGGTGGGGAGCAGGATGAAGGACAAAAAGTGTGCAGTGAGCAGATTGAGTCAGCTCCTGTTTCTGATGCAAGGGTTCAGGTTCATGCGGAAGGGTAACCAGAGTCTTTGGTAATTCCCAGAGGTCCTGTGGCTGCTTAGGGGATGGCTAAGGTCCAGGGTTTGACTCACACACTACATCATGCTGATTAGCACTTTTACACTTGGATTTGTAATCCAAAGAGTACTTGCCAATTGACATTTTGGGGCTAGGGAAATACCAGAGGTTGCTCTCTGAACTGATTTTTTTTTCAATCACTCCCTAAATTTGAGTTTGCTTTGCTTCTTGTTTTTTTATGTAAGGTATAGGCTCCACTGTGAAAAAATAAACAACAATAATCTCTGCCATTTGAATTTTATCCAAAATTCTACTAAGGATAAGAGACTCTTTCAATAATAAAATAATACATATATAATGGACTCTAAGAGTAATGTAAAGCTGCCCAATTTAAATTATATTCTAATTGACTTGATACTAAATGATACCTGTTTGAGCACATAAAACAGGGAGTTCATTATATATATATATATATATATATATATATATGCAGAATTTAAGTCTTTCTAACTTAAATATCTTTTGGTAAATCAAATATATCTTTCTAAATGTTATTAATTATTATTATTTAGTTCAGTATTCACAGAACTTAGCCACTCAGCAAAATGTTATTATTTTTGTCTCAAAGTAGAGCAATACATTTTTATTTTATCACAAAATAGATTTGATCTCTTCAGAGACTGTGCCCTGTGTTGGAAGCTGCATTCAGATTGAATTCCCTTGAATCTAGGCACTGAGTCCCTCTTGGCTGAATATCCTTGAATTATACTGAGCAACAACACAATGCATGGTGTTACAGCACAGAGGAGCTCACTGCCTCTAATTGGAGGTTCTGCAATTGATGTTACTTAAATTCTCTCTAAATTTCTAGATTACTTCTCTACTCAGACCTCCTGTCATTTTATCCATGGTATGCCTGTATTCTTGCTGGAATAGATTCACTGTATCAGCAAAAGCATTACCCTTTTGATAATGTTAATCTAAGCACATCTGGCATCTGCACTTACATTAGAGCATATTCACAATTGCCAATTAGAGCACGTTTCTACCTCCAGGGTGGTCAATATTGGCAGGCTCATAGTGTTCAATTCCAGATTAACACTGGCAGACCTTTAATTTCCTGCCTAAACAACCATACATTTACTGAATGGTTTTGTGATCTTTCTAGAGCTACTGAGACATTTAAGAAACATTTTGCATGTTGTATTCTGTTTTTTCCTGTCCACTAGACTTTTAAAAATGTCGAAATTCTTGTTCTTAATATTTCCTACAATTAAATCCACAGAAGTATTCAACATAAGTCTACCATCCAGTGTACTCCCTTGTGTTTATTCAAATATATTCTCTCCTCTCACAACAAAAAAATAGTCCCAAGAAACTAACAGCTAAAAAAGGCAAAGCTAAAACTTTAGTTAACCTCAGGAAAAGTCAGAATGCTATGACACTGTTAATCACTGTTGTTGGCCTTTCTGCTTTGCCATCTGACGCCTAGAATTGACAACCGGTCTCCACATATGCTTGACAAGTCACTAGTGGGTAACTTTCCGAGAGGTATTGTGTCACTTCTGTCTCTTAGGAAGCAGTTATTTGATTATTCTTTGAGGAAACTCAGATGTCCTCGTGGAGAAATAGCACTGTGGCTGAAGTATGAGATAAACTTTTTCTGAAACTGCCTGTCCTGAAAAATCAACTGTTGCAAAAAGAATGTGTGTGTCTTTTTTTGCATTTCTTAAACTAGAAATCATTTTTTTCCCCAGATATCCTCCTAAAATCCTTTGGCTGTCCAGGAAGGCCTTGGGACTGTAGGCCATTGAAGATGACCACAGACTGCAGCTGGCAGCATGCTCTTGGCATCTGCCTTGCCTGAGACACTTGTGTTAAATGTCCCTATACATAGGTCAGAAGATATGCCCCTATCTAATCAGACAGTTACTTCTGAAAGCATAGGAGATCTCACTTTTACTAGCTGAAAACACTGACTTGCTTTTAACTATAGAGCAGAAATAACCTCTGAATCCACACAAAGGCAGTAACTTTTGTGTTTCTGACAGGCCTTCAGCCTCATTGCTATGGTATTAACTGGGATACTGTGGCAACCATAAACCAAATACTAACTATAATTCTCTCTGAAAACAGCTGCCATGGAGCTGATATTTTCCTTAGACATCACAGCATGGGCATTTCAAGGAAAACTCAACATTCTTGGCACAATAGAGCTTATTCAACTCAAATGCCTTATACAAACTATTTGCATGCATGAAAAATACTCCTATGAATGTTAATAAATGTATTATTGTAAATGAATCAAGCCCTGAAAAATGACATAATTTTTTATTGAGATATGGTTGATGGACAAAATGATATAATTTTATATGACTTATATTACATACTGAAGACTATGCTAACTATAAAGGACCCATAGCTTATATGAAATATTTGAAAAATTTATGATGTAAAACTAATTGACCAATATCATATCTGCTGGATTACTCAGCCAAAAATATAAAGGAAAGAATACCAGCCTTGAAATCAGGATCCCTGGAATATGGTGCCGGCTCTGATTTACAACAGTGTTGTGTTAGGCCGATACAACTGGTAAGCTACTCTTTTTTATGGGGGAGTTTCCACTGAGGATGCTAGTGCTCCAAATCAAAAGTTCTCATTCAGCCTCTTGGGAAGAAGGACAGCTTGCTGATCTGTGTTGCTGGAGCTACAGATAAAGCTCTGAGTGATATTCAGTGGATGTCTCTTAAAGGGATAATTCAGAAAAATGTAAATGTGTAATTAATATTCACAAAGATAGGTGAGGCAATATTGCATTCATGCAAGGAAAACTGAGGTTCAATAGAAATCCATGAGGTCAGGAGTTCTTAGTATTAAAACGTATGACAGTTGAGATAAAGCTTTCTAAGGGCTGGAAAATAAAACTGAAAAGATAGCTTAGACAAATATTTAAATAAGTAGAGGGGAAAGTGGATAAAAATTTAAGAGATATCAAGCATCGATATAGAAGGTGCAATATTCAATGATAGGGAATCAGGGGAGAAAAGAGATAACTGAAAGCCAAAAAGGAATAGCTGAGTAATTAGCGGAACATGAGAAGGAAAGTTTTCAGACTCATGTTACTAAGACTCAACAGGATGAAGGAAGATATGAACCTTTATAAAATTCTACTAAATATAAGGAGAGATTCTTGAAGTTTTTGGTTGGAAAAAAAACAAAACAAAACACGATCATCTGCAAAGAAAGAAGTGCCAGAAGAACACGAGACCTCATTAGTAATGCTTTGATGAAAAAAGAAAATTAAAATGAAAAGCAGTGTCTTAAACTCCAAAGGGAAAGTTGTATAGAACCTAAAGGTAAAATATTATATTCCCAGCTAAACTACACAATTAAGCATAAGGACTAGGTAAAAACATTTTCAGACACATAAGTACTTGGAAAATTTATGTGATATATGCTGTTCCTGGAACTACTGCAGAGGTCATATCCAGACAAAACATACGTTTAAGACAGTAGAGTGGGAATTCCCTGGTGGCCCAGTGGTTAAGATTCCACTTTGCAATGCTAGTGATGTGGGCTTGATCCCTGGTCAGGGAGCCAAGATCCCATGTGCAGTGGAGCAGTTAAGCCCATGCACCACAACTAGGGAGCCCTTGCACCACCACAAGAGAAACTGCATGCCACAAATAAGACCCAACCCAACCAAATTGTGTGTGTGTGTGTGTGTGTGTGTGTGTGTGTGTGTGTGTGAAAGTCGCTCAGGCTCAGTCATGTCTGACACCTTGCAACCCCATGGACGACACAGAACATGGAATTCTCCAGGCCAGAACACTGTAGTGGGTAGCCCTTCCCTTCTCCAGGGGATCTTCCCAACCCCAGGATTGAACCCAGGTTTCCTGCATTACAGGCAGATTCTTTATCAGCTGAGCTACCAGGGAAGCCGTGTGTGTGTGTGTGTGTCTGTGTGTCTGTGTGTCTGTGTGTATTTTAAAGAAAGAGTAGAACAGTAGAGCAAACTCAAAAGTTCAGTGATAGAAACTTTTAGGATGATAGTTGGTCTAGTAGGTCTAGAACTGTTTATCCACATGCTTGTTACATGGCAAATGAAACCATCAACAAAATGAAAAGACAGCCTCTGGCATGGGAGAAAATATTTGCAAATGATGGGAATTACAAGGACTTAATTTCCACAACACACAGCTTATACAACTCAATCTAAAAAAATGGCAAAGATCTGTTGGACAAAGAAGACAATAAATGGCTGGCAGGCACATGAAAAGATGCTCATCATCACTAATTATTAGAGGAATGCAAATTAAAACTACCATGAGGTATGACCTCACATCAGTCAGAATGGCCATCATCAAAGAGTCTACTAAAATGCTGAAGAGGGTTTGGAGAAAAGGGAACCCTCCTATACTATTAGTGGAAATGTAAATTGGTGAAATCACTGTAGAAAACAGTATGGAAGTTTATTAAAAAACTAAAAATAGAGCTAACATATGACCCTGAAATCCCATTTCTAGGCATGTATCTGGAAAAGATTATATACATGCACCCCAATGTTCATTGCAGCATTATTTACAGTTGCCAAGATATGGAAGCAACCTAAGTATCCATCAATATAAGAAAGGATAAAGAAATTATAGTACATACACACATACAATGGAATATTACTCAGCCATAAAATAGAAGGAAATAATTAAATTTATAGCAACATGATGGACCTAGAGATTCGCATACTAAATGAAGTCAGACAGAGAAAGACAAATATCATGTATTACTACTTTATATATGGAATTAAAAAAATGATACAAGTTAACTTATTTATAAAACAGAAATCTATTCACAGACATAGAAAACAAGCTTATGGTTACCAAAAGGGAAAGGCAGGGGAGGGAGGGATAAATTAAGAGTTTGGGTTTAATATATATACACCACTATATATACAACAGAAAACCAGCAAGGACTCACTGTATAGTACAGGGAACTATATTCAATGTCTTATAATAACCTATATTAGAAATGTGTGCTAGTCACTCAGTTGTGTCCAGATCTTTGTGACTCCATGGACTGTAATATGCCAGGTTCTTCTGTCCATGGAATTCTCCAGGCAAGAATATTGGAATGGGTTACCATTCCCTTCTCCAGGAGATCTTCCCAACTCAGGGATCGAACCTGAGTCTCCCGCATTGCAGGTAGATTCCTTACCATCTAAACCACCAGTCTTATAAAGAACATATTTGTGTGTGTGTGTATATATACGTGTCTATGTATGTATATGTGTGTGTATGTATATATACGTGTCTGTGTATGTGTGTGTATACGTGTGTGTGTATGTATATATACGTGTGTGTGTGTGTGTGTGTGTGTGTGTGTGCGTATGGCTTCCCTGGTGGCTCAGACAGTGAAGAATCTGCCTGCAATGCAGGAGGCCTGGGTTTGATCCCTGGGAAGGGTAGATCACCTGGAGAAGGGAAAGGCAACCCACTCCACTATTCTTGGCTAGAGAAATCCATGGACAGAGGAGCCTGGTGGGCTATAGTCCATGGGGTCACAAAGAGTCAGATCTGACTGAGTGATTGACACACTTTCTCTATATATATGAATCACTTTGCTGTACACTTAAACCTAACACAACATTGTAAATCAATTATACTTCAATTAAAACAAACAAAGAAAAAAAAACTCTCTCTCTCCTGGTTATCCATGAGTTTTCTATCCTCCTGAACTTGTGCTTCTCTTAGGACTATCTTCCCCTGCGATAGCAGGATCTAGTTCCTTGTCACCTAACACCTCTGCAAGGGTGCCTTTCCCATAGCACATTTTGGATAAGGACATTTACCACAAGATTGTGGTCAAATACTCTTCACTGTTTCCTCTCCCACAAAGCTTCTGCTGGGTCCCTTCTCTTCATTTGCTGTCAGTCATTTTAATACTAACATCCTTCTTTCTCTCCTCTAAAGACCATTAACATCAAGACTTTATATGTAATTGGTTATTAGTGAAAGACCTGGGAGTGATGAAATGTAATTACAGCTCAGGATAGAAGCTATATCAAATATAACAGCTCTATGGTTCCTAGAAATGGACTGTCTGTTCCCTTCCACAAGACACTTCTTTCCTGTTATGTTCTTTCGTGGGTTCCATTCTGTAGTGGTGTTAGTTAGGCTCATCTCTCCTTATAAAAGGATGTCTAAAAATGTTTTAAAATGTACATTGAATAGTCTAGAGAAGGTTATGAACCTTTTATCAGAATAATTTTTTTAATGTATAGTAAAAAAAATACATAGGATTGCAAAGGAAACCAATTATATTGAAATACAGTCCTAACCATGGACTCGTTCATTCCAAAGTTATTTAGCCTCTTCTATTTCCTCTTCCTAAGTCCATTCAGCTACTTTAATTGACAGAAACAATGCCAAAAGTTGTTTCTTCATTATGCATTAAAAAACAAAGTGAAAGTGTTAGTTGTTCAGTTGTATCCAACTTTTTGTGACCCCATGGACTGTATCCTTCTCCAGGGGATCTTCCTGACCCAGGGATTGAACCCAGGTCTCTTGCATTGCAGGCAGAGTCTTTACTATCTGAGCCACCAGAGAAGCCCTCTTTATGTATAGCCATTTAACTAATTATATTTATAAATGCTACCTATCTATCCTGAAATCAGAAGCCCCTATCTTTCACAGTCAGATAGCAAATTAAGGGGTTATCCCAAACAAAGGACAATGTTTTTCCTAAAGTGAATATACTCCCAGGCCAACTGGCCCAAAGTTCTATTTATTATTCACATATATAATTTGATTTTCCTCTCTCTGGAGACAAAGGCAGATAAACCTATAAATGATAAAATATATAATTTTATTTATTTTTTTTTTTTTTAATATTATTTTATTAGTTGGAGGCCAATCACTTTACAACATTTCAGTGGGTTTTGTCATACATTGACATGAATCAGCCATATAGTTACATGTATTCCCCATCCCGATCCCCCCTCCCACCTCCCTCCCCACCCGACTCCTCAGGGTCCTCCCAGTGCACCAGGCCCGAGCACCTGACTCATGTATCCCACCTGGGCTGGTGGTCCGTTTCACCATAGATAATATACATGCTGTTCTTTCAAAACATCCCACCCTCACGTTCTCCCCCAGAGTTCAAAAGTCTGTTCTGTACTTCTGTGTCTCTTTTTCTGTTTTGCATATAGGGTTATCGCCACCGTCTATCTAAATTCCGTATATATGTGTTAGTATACTGTAATGTTCTTTATCTTTCTGGCTTACTTCACTCTGTATAATGGGCTCCAGTTTCATCCATCTCATTAGAACTGATTCAAATGAATTCTTTTTAACGGCTGAGTAATATTCCATGGTGTATATGTACCACAGCTTCCTTATCCATTCATCTGCTGATGGGCATCTAGGTTGCTTCCATGTCCTGGCTATTATAAACAGTGCTGCGATGAACATTGGGGTGCACGTGTCTCTTTCAGATCTGGATTCCTCAGTGTGTATGCCCAGAAGTGGTATTGCTGGGTCATATGGCAGTTCTATTTCCAGTTTTTTAAGAAATCTCCACACTGTTTTCCATAGTGGCTGTACTAGTTTGCATTCCCACCAACAGTGTAAGAGGGTTCCCTTTTCTCCACACCCTCTCCAGCATTTATTGCTTGTAGACTTTTGGATAGCAGCCATCCTGACTGGCGTGTAATGGTACCTCATTGTGGTTTTGATTTGCATTTCTCTGATGATGAGTGATGTTGAGCATCTTTTCATGTGTTTGTTAGCCATCTGTATGTCTTCTTTGGAGAAATGTCTGTTTAGTTCTTTGGCCCATTTTTTGATTGGGTCGTTTATTTTTCTGGAATTGAGCTTTTTTTTTTTTATTTTCTATCTGTACTTTATAAAACAAGACATCTTTTTACTAAATAGTGACTGATTTTTTTTTTAAAAAAAGGAAAAGGAAAAAAAAGAAGTTCCACCAATTACCTCTATGAGTAGGCTTTTATCACTCATGATACTAGCTTTGGGAATTTTTGCATAGTGCCACCAACCACTGTCTAAAACTACAGAAGAATATTATTGGATTCTGAATGCCCAAGGTACCTGCCATTGCAGACTTTGAATTATATTGTGTGCTACATTCCATATTCAATAAATGCTCTCTGGTATCACTGGGTTAGAAGCTGATGAATGGTGAGACCAACTGCAATAGATCTTAGTCACTTAATGCTAAATGTAGAGGAAGCATCTAGGAGACATTTATAGAAGTTTTGCAATTAATTTGCACGAGTTAATCCCCTGTATAAAAGAATATTTTTTCTATTTAATGAGACAGATATCACATCGTTTTGTCCATGATGCAGGCAGCACATTTGGGAACCATTCAATGGAACCGTTAAGTAATGGCTATGTCCAGAATGGGTTCTGATATTGACAAGAATTAAAAACAGAGTACTTTGCATCTTTTGACTTATCACAATCATCTGACTTGGCTATCAACCCACCTGAGAAACTTTGGTCAAAAATTCATATTGAATATTTATATCCATTTTGGGAAAAATTCCTTGAGTTAGTCCTCTAGAATGATTTGAATAATTTTATTGCTATTTCAAGCCTATTTATCATCTGAAAAGAGTCACACTATTAGTTTTTACCCTGGTCCTATTAAACTTTAAAAAAAAATTGGAGGACAAGAACCTTATTTGTTCTGACATCATTAAGACAGTATCATTAGAGAACATGCAGTATTGAGGAAGCTACACAATCAGTTCTGAAGATTAATCACAAATATTTGGCAGATATCTGTTAGATATGTGGCATCAATAAATTTTCTCTGGAGACACAGTATTGCATGAAGATGGTTTATGTGACTATCACTAATGTTATAAAAAGTAGAGGGGATTCTTTCTCTGGTACCAACCACTCTTTTTTTTTTTTTTTTTTTTTTTCTTTATGTTTGGAAGAACTGTATTTTTCTTTAAATAAACAAGACTATTGAAATCCCTGTCTGTACATCTTCACCACCCACTTTCCTCTTAATCCTCTCTACTCATACCATCACCGTTAATGTCTTTTAAGTAGGAATTCAGTCTAAAAACCTATTCTTTACCACTTCCCTGTATCAATCCATTTTCCTTCAACTTACTTATTTCCAAATATCCCACCTTTCAATTAATGTCATCCTTTTCATCTTGTTTCTCAGGTCAAAATCCCAGAAGCCATGGTTGATTTCTCATTTTTCCTCTTCCTCATATTGTATAAGGAAAAGTGAGAAGTCATCACATTTAACATCTATTCTGAATATGACAGTCTAATCATTTCTATATCTTCCTCCCAAAACAGACAACCATGAACTGTTGCCTAGACTCCTGAAGCCACTTAAGTGGTCTTCTTGTTCTTCTCTTTCTTTGAAGATAACATGCCACAGAGCTACCAGCATGCTCAATTTAAAATATAAATATCATCCTGTACTGGTGATGCCAAAGATTTCTTCTTAGCCTTAGCAAATAAACTAAAATTTTATTATGTCTGACTAGATCCTAAAAGTTCTACATGATGTGACTTTGGTTTACCTCTCAAACCTCATCTAATATTATTTTCATTCTCTGGATTTCAGAATCACTGTGTACTTTCTGTTTCAACATACTGATCTCATTTTATACACATCTGCTTCCTTTCCTGGAAAGACTATTCCCTTGTATCTTTGAATTATTAGCTTCATTTCGCAACCAGAGCCTTGCACAACTTGCTTGGCCATCCAAGATGAAGCCTCCACCCTTCAGCTCTCTCTAGCACACTGTATCATTCCCACACACTATTCTATTTGCAGGTATCTAGGCTTCCCTGGTGGCTCAGATGGTAAAGAACCTGCCTGCAATATGCGAAACCTGGGTTCAATCCCTAGTTTGGGAAGATTTCCTGGAGGAGGGCATGGCAACCCCCTCCAGCATTCTTGCCTGGAGAATCCCCAAGGTCAAAGGAGTCTGGTGGGCGACAGCCCAGGGGGTCTCAAGGAGTTGGACATGACTGAGCAGCTAAGCCCAGCACAGTCCATTTTCTTTATTTGTCAATGTGTTTATTTTCACACTGAGCAGCCTTTCTCTCTTCTCCCTTGTTTTTTTTTTTCTCATTTGACATTTCTCTGTCTCTTCTTTTCAGATGCAGGAAGCTATAATTTATTTGCTAAGACAGAGCAATTCTGCTCTCTGTAACTTCTACCCTGACTTGGGACTCCTAAAATCTTACAATGACCTCTTAGAAGGCGCCTGTTGTTTCTTCCAGGGCTGTGCCAAGTACCTTACTTGTTTTCTTTTTTGATTCTCAGAACTATTCCAATATTAGCACTATTGTAATCTTCATATTGCAGAAGGAAAACTGAGGCTTAGAGACAGTAAGTAAAAAAGTAAAAAAGCAGGCATTTAACTGCTTCTGTCCCACGGTGTCCTGTACAATCTGTACTCTTTCCTCATCACCAGCCCTGCTCCTCTATCTGGATTCTTTAGGCTTTGATTTATCTGGAAGGCAGGTATCTTATTATATAATTAAAAGAGATTATTGTCAAAGATGAATATCTTGGCTTAGCTCTTTTACCAAATATTTTAAGTATTAGGTCCTTTAGCAAGGATACTGTCTTTAGTTCACTCCATCCTAACTCCCCAGAGTCTCATGCAGTATGCTTTCATCCTGACCTACTCCCAATACAAAAAGAATTAGAGTGAACAAATACTCAACTCTGGAAAGCTCAAGTCTTTTTTTCCCTTTTTAAAAAATTAATTTATTTTTCCATTGAAGGATAATTGCTTTACAGAATTTTGTTGGTTTCTGCAAAACATCAACATGAATCAGCCATAGGTTTACATATGTGCCCCCCCCTCCTAAATCTCCCTCCCGTCTCCTGCCCCATCCCACCTCCCTAGGTTGATACAGAGCCCCTGTTTGAGTTCCCCGGTCATACACCAAACCCTCGTTGGCTATCTACTCAGCATATGGCAAAAACTGTGTGTTATCTGTTCCTCTGGCAAATCCATTATAAAGCCAGTTCCTATTCCACAGGCTTTGAAGAAAGTTAAATAAAATTATGAATAATAAATATTGCTTATTTTGCTTAAAAGAATCACCATATTGTAGCTCTTTTTCTTATGTTTAAAGAATAATTCTTGATTCAATGATAAACTCATAATGTTTCTGGGCTATTTTTACCTTTTTTCAGAATCATATCTTATACAGTATTTAATGTCCATAAAGTTAATTACTATACTCACTTAAGATCCGAACACTTGGTAGAGTATTTCACAGAAATGTTTTGATGTTCTGTTAATTAATTCTCAGAAACATATAGAAACAGAAAGGTTTTCTAACATATGAATTCCTTCCATTTAATGTTTATTAAATGGAATATGCATTGAGCAGCTTAAGAGCCTTTATTAGTATTATTTTTTGCAAAAAATTAAATAAGAAAGATACAGCTCATCCTTCATCAAACTCAATTTTTTAAATAGCTTCACCAATGCATCCTGAATATTTGCTGAAAAAATAACACAAGTGGTAATAGTTGACTCTGAACTCTTGCTTTCTCTGTTTTCATTCAGTATAGATAGAAATCCTCTCCTTATGCAGCACTAGTAACTCCAACACCCATCTTGTTTTAAGCTGAGACATCAGAGGTATCAAATGGAGAAACAACGGAAACAGTGAGAGACTTTATGTTTTTGGGCTCCAAAATCACTGCAGATGGTGACTGCAGCCATGAAATTAAAAGACGCTTACTCCTTGGAAGAAAAGCTATGACCAACCTAGACAGCATATTAAAAAGCAGAGACATTACTTGGCCAACAAAGTTCCATTTAGTCAAAGCTATGGTTTTTCCAGTAGTCATGTATGGATGTGACAGTTGGACTATAAAGAAAACTGGGCACTGAAGAATTGATGCTTTTGAGCTGTGCTGTTGGAGAAGACTCCTGAGAGTCCCTTGGACTGCAAGGAGATCCATCCAGTCAACTCTAAAGTAAATCAGTCCTGACTATTCATTGGAAGGACTGATGCTGAAGCTGAAACTCCAATGCTTTGGCGGCCTGATGCAAAGAACTGACTTATTGGAAAAGACCCTGATGCTGGGAAAGATTGAAGGTGGGAGGAGAAGGGGATGACAGAGCATGAGATGGCTGGATGGCATCACCAACTCAATGGACATGAGTTTGGGTAAGCTTTGGAAGTTGGTGATGGACAGGGAAGCCTGGCGTGCTGAAATCCAAGGGGTCGCAAAGAGTTGGACATAACTGAGTGACTGAACTGATCTGAACTGATAACTTTTAAATACATCAAATTTTAATACTGTCAAATTTTAAAACAGTTGCTCAACTGATGCTTTCAACAAAGTGAAAAAAAAAAAACCCTCCTTTATTGTTTCTAATAAGCAATAAGACAGAAATGACAAAAATTTATTCCCTTACTCCTATTCTAGTCTTTTAGAAATGGTAGCTGTTTTCCTTCCTACTCTATATTGATTGGTCTCTCTTGTGACTGAACTGCTTTTACTTTGATCTCAGCTTGGAGCTAAGTAGATGTCCCTCAAGGCCAGCAGGAATTGTTACAGTGATGCTGATGGTGGCAGAAGTGGTCTGAAAAGTGTCAGGGCTCTGGTTAGACCCCCAGAAAGAATCTGAAAAAAGACCACACAGGATCTCTTTTCATCAACATGATCTGTGCTTGTTTCAAAAATTTGTAGTAACTCTAGGTACACTAGGTCACTGTTTTCAAGAATGACAGATATGGGGGGATGAAGGAAGGAACTAGATTGTCTACCTCTTAAAAGGATCATCAACAATGCATTCTGAGTCAAAATAGCCCAAGGAAGACTTGGCTATGCAGACTGTCCTGTACTCAAGGCACATTCTGATATATTTAGCATGCTTCCTGGAATACGGTAGGCATTCAGAAAATGTTTCAAGACTGATTCAGAAACCAATTTGGGTGACTTCTTTTGATTGTCAAAGCAGTTAAATTGATATTATTTAAGAATGGGGAGAGAAAGGAATGGACACAGGAAGCTGGAAAAAAGCAATCAACTTAGAAAAGATGTTTGCTTTCACTGTACTTCAGTGAATTCTTCAGCTATCAGATGGTCTAGTGACTCTTAGGAATGAAGGACACGAATTTGGTCAGGTCTCCAAAATCAACAGGGTGGTGTTCAGTGCCCCTGCTTGCCCGGGCAATTTGGCAGCTGGCCTGGAATCTGAGCACCTTCAAAGGCACCTGCACTGAGACGTGTCAGTTCAGTTCAGTTCAGTCGCTCAGTCGTGTCTGACTCTTTGCGACCCCATGGACTGCAGCACGTCAGGCCTTCCTGTCCATCACCAACTCCTGGAGTTTACCCAAACTCAAGTCCATTGAGTTGATGATGCTATCCAACCATCTCATCCTCTGTCGTCTCCTTCTCCTCCTGCCCCCAACCCCTCCCAGCATCAGGGTCTTTTCAAATGAGTCAGCTCTTTGCTTCAGGTGGCCAAAGTATTGGAGTTTCAACTTCAAAATCAGTCCTTCCAATGAACACCCAGGACTGATCTCCTTAGGATGGACTGGATGGATCTCCTTGCAGTCCAAGGGACTCTCGAGTCTTCTCCAACACCACAGTTCAAAAGCATCAATTCTTCGGTTCTCAGCTTTCTTTACAGTCCAACTCTCACATCCATACATGACCACTGGAAAAACCACAGCCTTGACTAGATGGACCTTTGTTGGCAAAGTAATGTCTCTGCTTTTTTTAATATGCTGTCTAGGTTGGCCATAACTTTCCTTCCAAGGAGTAAGCGTCTTTTAATTTCATGGGCTGCAGTCACCCTCTGCAGTGATTTTGGAGCTCAAAAAAATAAAGTCTCCCACTGTTTCCACTGTTCCCCATCTATTTGCCATGAAGTGATGGAACCAGATGACGTGATCTTAGTTTTCTGAATATTGAGCTTTAAGCCAACTTTTTCACTTCCCTCTTTCACTTTCATCAAGAGGATCTCTAGTTCCTCTTCACTTTCTGCCATAAGGGTGGTGTCATCTGCATATTTTGATTCCAGCTTGTGCTTCATCCATCCCAGCATTTCTCATGATGTACTCTGCATATAAGTTAAATAAGCAGGGTGACAATATACAGCCTTGACATACTCCTTTTTCTATTTG
Source organism: Muntiacus reevesi (assembly GCF_963930625.1). Taxonomy (NCBI): domain Eukaryota; kingdom Metazoa; phylum Chordata; class Mammalia; order Artiodactyla; family Cervidae; genus Muntiacus; species Muntiacus reevesi. The sequence goes on along the minus strand of NC_089267.1, from coordinate 35,395,986 downwards.
GAACCAATCTGTTGTTCCATGTCCTTATACATGGAGTCAGTTGGTTAGCATTAGACCTAGGTTGCATTCACAATCCAAAGGCAAGTGTCATAGACATTGCCACTGGAATTTCCCAGAAGCATTTTTAAAGTAAAGAAGAACTGAATATTTTAATGAAGGCATCTACTAAATGGAGTAGCCTTTTCAAAAGGAAAGATTAAATACAGATCATAAGTGAAATTTACTACTGGCTCTGCTCTGAACCCCCATTAATATTCTGATCAAGACCTTTAATTTGGGGCACATCAATTTCCACATCACTACATTAGGGTGGTTAAGTTATTTCGCAGGGTATTTTTTTTCCTCTTCCAATGTGTGATAAACCCTGAAAATTCTAAAAATGTTTCTAATAGACTGACTTTGCCTTGCAAATAAAAATACTTGCTGATGGCCTTACAGTTGCAGTACAGTATTACCCTCTGAGTCCTGTTATGTTAGGTGATCTAACCTGATTCCATCAGAAAAATACCTTTTAAATGGAGTTCTCTAATATTGAGAAAGAGACATTTCTATTTTTCTTTTTTAGTTTTATTGCACTTTTTCTCAGACACTCAATTTGTCATACTGATTATAATGCAAACCTGAAAGATAGGGTGGGGTTTCTAATACTAATCTCAATTTCTGCTTCTTTCCATATCACTTATTGAGTTTTCTGGCGAGGCTGTTGAATAGGTCAGCAACAGTGCAATTAAATTAAAAATGATTTCCCTGCCTTTTAAAAAAATATTTAACACAGTTAGAAGGAAGTAACAATTGCTTAAGCAGCAAGAGAGAAAAAATGAATACAATCCCAATCATACACAGGCCAACTTTGCTCAGAAAATAGAAATAAAAAAAGCAGAATTTTTGATCTAGATGTTGTCATTTAAATTTATTATTCATTAATTGGCATTTTTGAAAAGTTATCTTTAATTCTACCACTGTAGAAAATACTTGCAGCTATTTGATGGGTACCTTATAGTTATCTCTGATAGGATAAGCAATGAAGAAGTACAATTTATTTCATGTATATCCAATTGTAAAAGAAACTTCCCAAGAAATAATTTTAGATGCAAACTTCCACAGAAAGAATTGGGATTAATTAATAACTGAATAATTAACAACTAAAGGCTTCCCTGGTGACTCAGGGAATCTCCCTGCCAATGTAAGAGACACAGGTTCAATACCTGGACTACAGTCCATGGGGTTGCAAAAGAGGTGGACACAGTGACTAAAACAATAATTAACAACTAACAACATAAAATTAGTTATCATATGATAATGATCCACTTCTCTTTTTAATCCATTACATACATTTAAACATAAAGAATTTTATTAAAATAAATTCATGTGCTTATCACATGCATCTAGGAAATAATATTTTGCATATTTCTTCAGTTCACTTCTCTGTCTCTCCCTCACAAGTACACTTGAAGATTTCTTTATTCACCACCTTAATTTCATTTTTCCCTCCCAGAGTTAAGAACTCTGAAGTGGCTCTTTAACTTTTCTATCAAACTATTCTTTTTTTTTTTTCAAACTATTCTTTAACTACATGGGTATGCATATATAAAATATGAAGCAGATTTTAGTGTATTCAGTACTTTTTATAAATTATTTCAAACATGTATCATTTTGCAAGTTACCTCCTTCAAATTTATGCACATAAATACATTTAGCATTCATCCATTCATTATAATTGCTAGGTAGTAATAATATAAATATACTATATCATTAATTTTTCCTATATATTAATTGTAACTATCACAGCTGGGTGATATTAAACAGCAGACATTTATTTCCTCTCAATTTTGGAGGCTAGACATCTGAGATCAAGATGTCAGTAAGTTGGTATCTTCAGAGGCCTCTTTATTGGCTTACATATGGCCATTTTTTCCCTGTGTCTTTACAAGGTCTTCCCTCTCTATTTCTCTGTGTTCAAATGTTCTCTTCTTATAAGGACCGGTCATGTTTAATTAGGGCCCACTCAAATGACCTAATTTTACTTAATTAAATCTATTTGCAAGTACACTCATATTCTGATGTCCTGGAAGTTGGGGCTTTGACATATAATTTTGAGGAGATGCAATTTAGTCTGCAACACCATATTAATAAATATTTATATTCTTTACAAGGGTTTGTTGCAATAAAATCCATATAAAGTTGTCTTTTTGGCTGAGGATTGGTTTAGGGTATTTATCTAGAAGTGGGATTATTATTCATAGTTTAGGATTATCTATTTACTAATTTTTACCAAATTTTTCTGGTATAGCTATGCCAAATTTTTTTCCCACCCATAATTCATGAAAGTTCCTATTGCTCCACATTCTCACCAAAATCTAGTATTGTCAGGCTTTTCATGTTTTGCTCAGATTGTACATAGGAAGTAACAACTTATTTTAGCTTTCATTTATTTGTATACTAGAGAATTTAAGAATTTTAGCATATATTTATGTCTTTTCAGTTTCCATATTTCTGATTTTCCTCTTAATATCTTTTTTCCTATTAATTTTTGTATTAATTTGGAAGTCTTCATGAACCTCTTTTATACTGTTACTTTTGTTTGCAAATATTTTTCCCAGTTTGTAGATAATATTTTTAATATAGAAATTTTATTTAGAGATAATTCAGAGATAAAGATGATTTTATGCAGTACTTTTAAAAATTTTATCTTTGGGACGCCACTAACAGACAAAGACTCCAATATAATTGATGTAGTTCTGCTTCTGCATCATAAAGTAAGATTTTATTTGACTCAGCCAGCCTGGATACCATAAGAAAAATTACAGAAGATAGACCATAAAAATTATCCATCTGAGTGAAAAAAATGTGATTGAAAAAAATGCAAAGTTTCAGGGATATATAGGACATTTATAAATGGTTTAGCATAGGTTTAATTGGATTCTCAGTAAGAGAGAAGAAAGGGGTAAATGTCATTTTTAAAAATGGCTGAAAATGTCCAAAACTGCAAACCCATAAGTTTACAAATTCAAGAAGTTCAAAAAATTTCAACCAGGATAAATAAAAACACATCTGAACAAGTCACTGTAAAACTGCTAAAAATCAATGGCAAAAATTAAATTTTATAAAGCCAGCCAGAGAAAAATGAAATATATATTATAAAGTGATGGCCAGTGTCATATCAAAAACTATAAATTCAGAAGAACATAGAACATCTTTAAAATGCTGAAGGGAAAAACTCTACCAACACAGAGTAATTTGCTATCCAAACAAAAATATCCCTCAAGAATAAAGGCTACATAGAGGCATTTTTGGCTTCCCTGGTAGCTCAATGGTAAAGAACCTGCCTGCCAATGCAGGAAATGCGGTTATGATTCCTGGACTGGGAAGATCTTCTGGAGAAGGGAATGGCTACCCACTCCAGTATTCTTGCCTAGAGAATCCCATGGACAGAGGACCCTGACAATCTACAGTCAATGGGGTGGCAAAAGAGCTGGGTATAACTTAGTGACTAAACAGCAACAGCAAAGTATTTTCATGTCAAAGAAAACTAAGAGGAAATTCAAGCTTTCAGGAAGATGAAGTAAATGTATTTTTCCCTATTCCTCCTGCTCGATACAACTGAAAACTGTGTACATGACATAATTAATTAATTGGACACTGAAAGATGGAGAGAAGAGGACAGACTGGTTGGGAACCTTGCCTCAAATATCCTAGACATGGAGCTGGAAACATCAACTGAAGCAGACCAAAAAAACAACAAAAAAAACCCACCATAATAAAATCCTGTTCTTTTTGCCTAAAGAACAATAAAGGAGGCACTCTAACAAGACAGAATTTTTAGACAAGTGCTCTTTACTCAGCCAAAGAGCACAGAAAAAAAAAAGGGGGGGGGGGAGGCCTCAGGACTAATCACATCAGAAAAGGCCAAGAAGAGAAGGTAGACTTTCACTTTTTCCAGACTGTAAAGTTGCTCTGTCTTCCTCACCTCCTTGTATGGTCTCAGAGAATGCCTCAAACTCCGCTTGTCTCAATAGTCACTTTCCACTTGGGTCTTCCCTTCTTAATCCTTGGAAGCTTTGGTTTTGCCAAATATCTTGAAGGGGAAAAGACATACTAATTAGAGGCTCATGTCTCTGTGGTTTACTTGACTCTGGGATATGCCGTTTTGGTAGCTTGTGAATGCAATCTTTGTTTCTACAATTTGCTAAAAGTTCCAGATTGCTACCTTCCTAGAGAGAAAGAAGTGGGGCTACTCCCATACCTTTTTCTTCTCTTAATTATGTTGACCCCTCAAGTCATGGCTGTCTTGTTTGATTGCTAATGTCTGCAACCACATTGGATACTTGTGTCTTTGTTTTTATTGTTGTTTGATCCAAGTTTTATAGATTTTCTTGGCTAGTAGGTTTGGTTTGATAGAAGTCATTCTGTTATTGTTAAAAATAGAAATCCTAGAGTCAATATTTGCAATACAGGAAAGAATTACAGGAGGCTTATTTATAAAAATTCATATGAAATAGATCAAGGGGTTTTATTTGACCAAAAACAATATAGCCAAAGTGTTTACATGATATCAATATAAGTACCTATCCAAGTTAGGAAAGATAATATACCTACTAGACTCAAAGGCTGAAAAACTAAGAGTTTTCAAAACTCTTACTAAGATAGGAAGAGACTAATGAAATCATGTAATAGAAGAAATATCTGAGTGCATGCAATATGTTTGGCCTGGTAGGAGTAATTAGAGATAGGGGGCTGGGAGTAGGATTAAACAAGGCTTTAAATGTTTGAAGGTTTATAACAGGGAAGGTAGAGAAATGATCAAAGTTGATCTAGGCATCTAGAAAATTCAGGGATAATCTTTTCAGTGAATATTCAGGGTTGATTTCCTTTAAGATTGACTAGTTTGATCTCTTTGCTGTCTAAGAAATATCTGAGTGCATACAGTATTTCTCGAGTCTTCTTCAGCACCATAGTTCAAAAGCATCAATTCTTCAGCGCTCAGCCTTCTTTATGGTCCAACACTCACATCGATACATGACTGGCAGAAAAACCATAGTTTTGATGGTATAGACCTTCATTGGCAAAATGATATTTCTTTTTTAATGTGCTTTCTAGGTTGGTCATAGCTTTTCTTCCAAGGAGCAAGCACCTTTTAATTTCATGGCTCCTGTCACCATCTGCAGTGATTTTGGAACCCAAGAAAATAAAGTCAGTCACTGTTTCCAGTTTTTCTCCATCTACTTGCCATGATGTGATGGGACTGGATGCCATGATCTTCGTTTTTAGAATGTTGAGTTTTAGGGCTATACAGCAAGCCCTAGGCTCTTCCAGAAAGCATCCTCATTTAAATATTTAAGTTTATATTAGATGACCACCGGCACAAGATTACAGAGAACATTTATTCATTAGAAAGTGAGTTGCATTAAATTAGAAAAAGAACAAAAATAATGATTTTTTTTTTAAATTGAGAGTGGATTATATGGCTGGTACTTTGTAAGCACTTTAAATAGAATATGTATTTAATTCTTATTATAACAGAGAAGAACAAACTTGACTCCATATTGTGCTAACTGTTTTGCTCTCCTGCCTGTGCTTTTCATGCTGGCTCTGCATTCTTGTAAAAGAATGTTGCCCTTAGCTTGAAATATACACAATAGCCCATTTTCAAGGTTGTACATCCCAGGTTTGACCATTACAGGTATATTTAAAAAAAAAAAAAAGCTGTGAGGGGCTTCCCTGGTGGCTCAGTGATAAAGAATCTGCCTCCCAATGCAGAGACACAAGTTCAATCCCTAATCCAGGAATATTGCACATGCGGCAGAGCAACTAAGCCTGTGTGCCTAAAGTATTGAGCTATGTTCCAGGGTCCAGGAGCCACAACTACTGAATCCCATGTGCTGCAACTACTGGCGCCCAAGTACTCTAGAACCCATGTTCCACAACAAGAGAAGCTATAGCAATGGGCAGCCTCTGCACTGTAACTAGAGAGTAGCCCTCACTCACCTCAAATAGAGAAAGGCCCACGCAGCAGTGAAGACCTAGCACAGCTAAAAATAAGTAACTTTAAAAAAAACTGTGCAGGAAATAACAGTTGTCTTGTTGGAGTTTTATAGGCACTTTAAGACCTGACCTGCTTGGACGGTTGCAAGACCAAAGAATTCCTGCACAAGAAGTTTGCAATAACGAGCCGTAACCCCTCCCCTTTTAGCACAAAATAGGCCTGAATTCTAAGTCAGGTAAGACAGTTTATTGGGACACTAGTCCACCATTTTCTCAGCCTTCCGGCTTCCCAAATAAAGTTGCTATTCCTTACTCCAACACCTCGTCTCTTAATTTATGGTCTGTCAGGTGGTGAGCAGTACAAACTTGGATTTGGTAACATTATGAGTATAAGGATTAAATGCCTGTATTATTCTCACTTTAGAAATGAGAAATCTGAGACATATAAGATCAATAATTGGAATAGGGCCAAACAGCTAGCAAGGCACTGAATGGGACTTAAACTCAGGAAAACTGTCTCTAAAGACCACACTCTTAGGCATCACCCTACACTGTCAAAATTAAGATTTGTTTTTATCTTACAAGGTGTTAAGTTGTCCTGAAATAAGTGGGGATATATATATATGGTAGCTCAGATCGTAAAGAATCCACATGCAATGCGGGAGACCGGGCTTCAATCCCTGGGTTGGGAAGATGCCCTGAAGGAGGGTATAGCAATCTACTGCAGTATACTTGCCTGGAGAATCCCCAGGGACAGAGGGGCCTGGTGGGCTACAGTCCCTGGGGTTGCAAAGAGCGACTGAGCAACTAAGCGCAGCACAGCATATATACATATATATACACATACATACACCTACAAACATATGAACAATGCGCATTGTATTTATCATTAGAATAATGTTGCAAATAACATAATACAGCCTTGGATTTCAGGTTATTTGTTGTGAGCTTTATGTGATGAATCAGTACACCAATCAAGGGCTATGCTCTGGTGGAGTTTGCCTTCTAAATTATGCATACAGGAACATATACAATACTGTAGTGATATATACATTACGTGTGTGTGTAAAATAAATGCATGCAACCAGTTCATGTCTTAGTGTAACCTTACATATATATCACAGTAGTGGACTTGATAGAACTTTGAAATATCACTTTAAAACCCACTTTGACTACACTGACACATTTATTAAAATAACTTGTAAAAGTATACTTTCAGAACTTGCTAGGTAAAAGGTTCTAACGTCTTTTTTGGCATCCATGTTATCATTTTTATAACCTTTTCTACCATGGGCTGTTATTTACAACTGGAATCCTTGAGTAGAGACCAAAGCCAGTTCCTCTACTGCTATCCCAAATGTAGGCAGATTTCATCCACTGCATGTTTGGACCCATTTAATGCTGACCAGTTAACAAAAATAAATCATTTCCTAATGCCACTTTGCTATAACATTTTGTGTCCAATACTTCAGATGCTGAAGAATCAATCTTTCATTTTTGCCTCTTATTAATGTGAGGATCCACATAAAAACTATTTTAACCAAAAGCCAGCGTTAGACTTACCATTTTTGAAAGGTTATCAAAATAACATTAAGAAGTACTATCCTACTTCATGCAATTATGACAGCTGACCCCCCAATTAACTCTGTAACTACACTTCAAATTTTCCCATAGCACCTTTTGACACCAAGTGATTCAGAATTTGCTTTAAAGCCTTCTTTTCTCTTTTATTTTTAAAGTCTTCAAAGGAGTCTGGTGTTTCAGAAAACTGTCAAAATGTGTTGAAACATATTTAAAAGAACGCACTTTTTCATAGATTGGCATAGTTTGCACACATTATTATTTTTTTCAGCTTGTCAGCTATTTATAAAGAAGGAAGAGTGTTCTGTGTGAGGGAAATACCACGGTTGTCACAGGGTACAGGGGCTCTCCAGTGTCTTTGACTTTTTTCCAGGAGAAGTTAAGAGAAGAATTTATCAAATGTTAATGTGAAGAACTCAGAAACTGGAATGTTTGTCCAGAGCCCCAGGCCTCAGAGCAAATGCTCTTATGCTGCTGGGCTCATGGGGAAGATTTTAGCCAAAGTCAACATGAGCAGAAACTCCATCTGACTGATGCCGTGGAAACAGCTGTAACCACTTAGCTGGAAAACCACCTCAGATTCCTCTCCCAGAAAACACTGATGACATGGGAGATGGGGAGCAGGAAAGTTCTGTCAGGGTCTCTGTTCATCTGTGGTCCGAAAAAAACTATTTTCTTTCCCTGAAAACTGTAAATAGGTGGATTCAACCTTGGTCATATTAAACCACCAAAAAGAAAAAAAAAAATCTTTTTTTCTAAATTAGCCCATGTCTCCTGCTTTTTGTGTATATATTTATCAGTATTTGGCTTAAGTCATCTTTTATGTGGATATTTTTTAAAGAACCATTTGATCTTAGATTTATTTTCTAAATGAAATTGGATCATATTCAGATTAGTATTTGAGGCTAATTTGGCAGGTGAATGTTTAATTCTAATAAGTTTTCAATTTGTGAAAAGAGCCATAATTCTTTTTGGTTTTGGAGATTTTACTTTCCTCTTCTTATTCTGTGTAGCAGCTTTTGTTAAATGTTTCTTAGAAGAAAAGAGAAAATGTTACATAAAGCAACAAACAGATCTTGACCCAATTTGGGAAAAGCAAATTTTGCCCTTATAATTACAGCTTTAAAATCTATCATCGTTTTCTGACAGAGAGGTAAGGGTAGAATGGAGAAAAAGCCCTAGAAATAGGGACAATTACGAGGAAAAAGGAAGCCAAAGCAACATTATTCCACTTCAGAACATTCTCTGTGTTATAAGATGTCACAGGGCCCAGGTGTGGAATACTGATGGTGACCTATCGGACTAGATGAAGGCAAGTGCTGTGTATAAGCTTACACAGTCAAACAAATAAATTTGGTTACTTTTGTTTATATACTTATTTAATTAATTAAATTTCATAACTGTATGATAAATTCATTTCTGGGCTCAGGTGTCAATATATCACATGAATTACTAAAATATAGATATATTTTAAGTATTCCTTAAATTCCTTAAAGTATTAATGTGACTTGCATTTTGGGGCACCCTACCTGCCAAGTAACAAGCACCATCCTAAAATGACCCCTCAACAGTGAGGTGTATTCTATTCATGTACACAACAAATATTTGCTGTGTGGTGGGCATTATTCTAGGCTAACAGTATATCTGTAAATAGCAGACTCCAAGCCCTCATGAAGATTATATTCTAGTAGGAATACAACAGACGAAGAAATGAATGTGTTAAAGGTCAGGTTTTGATCAACTGCTTTGGTGGAAAATAAAACAAGGAAAGGCAGAATAGGGCACTTTGAGGTTGGGAGTTGCTGTCTTATGTAAAGGGCTTCCCAGGTGGCTCAGAAGGGAAAGAATTCACCTGCAATGCAGGTTCCATTACTGAGTCAGGAGGATCCCCTGGAGAAGGGAATGGCTGTACTCCAGTACTCTGGCCTGGAGAATCCTGTGGACAGAGGAGCCTCTCGGACTTTAGCCCATCGGATTGCAAAGACCAGGAATGAATTTTGAACAAGTGACTTCCAAGGGAAGATGTGAAATAAAATGGAGAATCAAGTCACATGTCTGTTGGCCAGAAAAATGTCCCAGTGAGAGAGAAAAACAAGCCCCAAACCTATGAAGTATAAAGATGTTTGGCTTATTTGAAAGTGCAGGTGGCCAGTTTAACTAGACAAATAGGGACACTGGTAGGATGGTGAGGAGATGGGGATCAGAGCATGGAGGCCTGTGCAGGTGTATGGCTTTTGCTCTGAGATAAGAAGATATTCATCAGAGAACTTTAAGCAGAAGACTGATCCAATTTGACAGAGATTTCTATAGGATCCCTCTAGGCTCTGTAAATAATACATTATGGAGGCAAGACTAGAAGAAGAGTGATGATAGGGGCTTGGAGCAGGGTCATAGCAATGAAAAAAAGTAAGAAGGGGTTTCATCCTAAAATGTTGTATCTTGAGAATATTTTGAAAGTAGAATCTAAAGGGTGTGCTGATGATTCGGGTGCAGAATAAGAGAGAAAAAGGGGATTCAGGGTTGGCTCCAAAATTTTTGCCCTGAGTAACTGGTAAACGATATGGAAGATTTTTCAGGAATTAAATAACTTTGAAAATTACAGGGAATCCTACAAATATCTCAAGTGGATAAGAAACTGAAGAGAAGAGAACTATATACAGGTTGACTGGGGGGCAGAGAGACATAAGGCTTATAATCTCAGGAGAGAAAGTAGACCTGCTAATGATAGGCATGGTCCTGATTCAAAGTAATTCAAGAAATGAGAAATTGCTAGAAAAGGAATAGTGTGTCAGGAGCTTTCCCAGGAGTAGAATGGTAGATTTTCCACAGTTAGGCTCTTCTAAAAGCTAGAAGTATTTACTCCAAGATGTGAGGACAACTAATAGGATATAGAGGGTTCCAACAAAAGGCATCTGATTTCTGGTCTCCCAATCAACAGTGGAAAACAGCTACTCAGAGGAGTACAGGAAAATCCTATGTTAGAGACTATGGACTCCTGCAACAAGCAGATGAAAATTTTGGCTCTGCCACTTATTTCCATGACCTGGGCAAGATATAAGAACTTCCTGAGTTCCTTCATCTTTAAAATGGCAGTTGGGAGAAATAAATGAGTTAATGACTGTAAAATGCACAGCACAGTGTTGTCACAGAAGAAATTCTGATAAACATTATCTGTATTATCACCAGTTCTCCAAGATGTACAGAAACAGGAGGCAGATTTCAGTGATCAGGGCCCCAGTAGGCCAGACAGAGCAGAGAGCACAAAAGTCTCCCTTCACCAATATAAAAAAGAACAGCTGCTTCCCATATGGAAATAAGATGTTTGGAATTTTTTATGTTATTGCTTTTTAAAATAAGTCTACTGAGTTGTCACCCAAAAAGGCTAAAACACTTCTAACGTAAAATCATGGTTTTTCATGTCTTGGATGAATTTGAGAGGAATGTGTATTAAACGAATTGCCTGAAAGCAGTAAAAATATAGTTACAATTTTCTTATCAAAAAAGTTGTTGAAGTATGAATTTTATGATTACAATTAGGTAGAAATATGAATAAAAATCAGAAGGTAAAATGAAAAATGGCAAGAATTGTAGAATTATTTTCATTTGAAAAAGCTTTATTATGTCATCTTTTGTATTATATATTTAATTACCTATTGTTTTAAGGATTTATAATGTATATATTATAATGCATTCATACTTACATGCAACCATATGGGCTTCTCTGCTGGCTAAGATGGTAAAGAATCTGCCTGCAATGTGGGAAACCCGGGTTCCCTGGGTTGGGAAGATCCCCTGGAGAAGTGAATGGTAACCTGCTCCAGTATTCTTTCCTGGAGAATTCCATGGACAAAAGAGCCTGGTGAGCTATAGTCCATGGAGTTGCAAAGAATCAGACATGACTGAGCAATTAATACACACATATGTGCACAAAAAAAAAGCCTGAGTGATCATATACCAAAATATTAAAAGCAGTTAGGCCTTGGTGGTCATGAATACTTTTTATTATATTTTCAAATTTTTCTATTTTCTTGGTAGTACAATTCTGCCAAACAGCTGTGTTCAGAACTTGTCAGAATAAGATATACTCTTATGGATAATTTTATTCCTAAATGTAAAAATATTGAATTCCCAATCAAACATCCATAGATAAGGTTTTATTTCTCAGAGTAAAAGCATTTGGGCTTCTTTGAGATGGGAAAAGAGTTTGCAAGGTGCTTATTGAAAAGATATTAGTAAAAGCTACTAATTAATTGACTTTGTTAAATACTCATTCACTCATTCATTCACCTTAAATAGGAGTCAAAAGTGCCCCTGGATGCATAAGTATATGGACTATTAAATAAGTTTCAACTGAGTAATTAAATGTTGACTGTTTGATATGGTTTAAGTTATTCTTTTTGTTGCTGTTTTTTAGTCATTGTTTCCAACCTTTGGTACTCCATGGACTGTAGCCCACCAGGCTCTTCTGTCCATGGGATTCTCCAGGCAAGCATACTGGAGAGGGTTGCCATTTCCTTCTCCAGGTGACCTTCCTGACCCAGGGATCGAACCCATGTCTCCTGGATTGGCAGGGGGATTCTTCACTGTTGAGCCACCAGCGAAGCCCAATTCTTCTTGTTACTTTCTGTCAAATCCAGCAATCCCACTCCTGGGCATATATCCAGAGAAAACCATGGTTTGAAAGGACACATGCACCCCAATATTCATCGCAGCACTGTTTACAATAGCCAAGGCATGGAAGCAACCTAAATGTCCATCTACAGATGAATGGATAAAGAAAATATGGTATATAATATATAAATGGAATATTACTCAGACAGAGGAAAATGAAATAATTCATTTGCAACAACATGGATGGACCCAGAGATTGCCCTACTGAGTGAAGTCAGTCAGACAGAGACAGACAGATGATATGGCTTATATGTGAACTCTAAAAAATATGATACGGATGAATTTATTTAAAAAGCAGAAATAGACTCAGACTTAGGAAAGAAACTTATGGTTACTAAAGGGAAAGGTCAGGGCAGAGGGATAAATTGGGAGTTTGGGATTGATATATACATACTAGTATATTTAAAAATAGATAACCAAGAGTATGTTAGTCCCTCAGTCATGTTGGACTCTGCGATCCCATGGACTGTACCCCACCAGGCTTCTCTATCCATGAAATTCTCAAGGTAAGAATACTGAGTACAGCCATGGCTTTCTCTAGGGGATCTTCCTGACCCAAAGATTGAAGCCAGGTCTCCTGTATTGCAGGCGGTTCATTGTCTGAATCAACAAGGATCTACTGTATAGCACAGGGAACTCTGCTCAAAACCATGTGATAACCTAATTGGGAAAATAATTTGAAAAAGAATAGATACGTGTAAATTACAACCGAATCACTTTGCTGTATACCTGAAACTAACACAATATTGTTAACCAACTATTGTTTTAGTCGCTAAGTCTTGTCCGACACTTTTGCCAGCCCATGGACTGTAGCCCATGAGGCTTCTCTGTCCATGGGGTTTCCCAGGCAAGAATACTGGAGTAGGTTGCCATTTCCTTCTCCATAATCAACTATATTCCAATATAAAATAAAACTTCACAGTTTGAATGAAAAACTGCTATTGTTGTTCAGTCACTAAGTTGTGTCTAACTCTTTGTGACCCAATGAACTGCACATGCCAGGCTTCTCCGTCCTTCATTATCTCCCTGATTTGCTCAAACTCATGTCCATTGAGTCAGTGATGTCATCCAATGAATGAAAAATAAATAAATAAAAAGAAAATCTCAACCTAGGAAAATCTTCCTTAGAAAATTAATTTAATACTAATGACTAAACATTAAATTATCTGGTCAAGTCAATAATCAAGTCTGATTAATATGAACAACTTCCACTTGCTCCTATAAAATTTGCTTTTTCATCCATCCATATACTAGCAAGTGATCTAGCCAATCTCTTGTATCATCTGGCAATTTTTAGGTAGGGACAATTTGCATAAAGTATACAACTATTGCTGCTTATAGATCCTCTAAGCATCTCTTGAAACTGTAAAGATGCTCTTTCCTTGTAAACTGCACAGGGCTTAGGTCCATATCAAAGTTCAGGTATTAGTGACTGACTCTATTTAGTATTTCTACTAAATAAAATTACTTAGCCTTTAGCAACTGGTGTCTGCTACAGATGTCTATGAAAAACCCGTAAGAATTTTCTAGTACTGGATTTTACTCAGATTGATTCTACACATTACCTCTAGCTAGCATGAACATTTCTCATTTAATAATATGTAAATTTCATGGAAATTTGTTGTTTCCTTTATCTGAGAAAATATCATATAACCCTGAAAAGCCTTAAGAATAAATACTATCAAGTTTCTACACACAGGCCCTGAACATATTCAAGTACTTTGTGGATGCCAGTGAGCATGACGTGAGATAACAAAAAGGCAGGGCCATAATATCCAAGGAAAGTTTATCCTCATAAATTTTAGTGAGAGTTGTGGATGCTAATTAAGTCCAACTCTCAAGGCCAAGTATAGTTGGCTTTCATCAACTCACCTGATTCAGTACAGCTGTTTCCTAAGGAAAACTGGAGGCATGTAATTTGTTCTCACAGGATTTGAATTCTGCCTTATTTATTTATGATAGATATTTGAGTTTAGAGGTTACATAACCACATGTTTATAATACCATTAATTGACCATATAATTTATCTATTACTGACCATGCAAATAATTTTTAGGGACTATTTCAATAACAAAATTTAAAAGACCTTTTAATGATATAAAATCTAAGTCCTCCAAATGCCTTAAATTGGATCATGTAGGAAATGACCAAAATCACATTATTTTGCATTTCTGGCTTTGGAGACAAGCCACACTTTGAGAACACTCAGGAAAAATTAGCAATGCTGATCCTGCCACAAACAACACAATCCAAAGCATTTTTTCCTGAGGCTTTTGAAAGTTATTTGGCAAGGAAAAGGGGAGAACAGGATGGTGAAGAATACAGTTCAGAAGGGGACCTAAATGAGACAGATGAGAAATCTACTTGAGAGAAAAGTGGGTACTTCCGCTGTTTGAACCTAGAGTGGAGTGATGGATAATGCAGGCTTATGGAAGGCTTTATCTGACATACAAGATGTTTTGGTTTCAGGATGCTGTAAAGTTTGAATAATAACAGTAAGATTCCATTATTATTTAAAACGACTCTCTTTCCACAGTTGTAGTTGTAGTAAAGCCCTGTAGTAGTAAAAGGGGAATAGTCTGCAGAAATGGAGTATTTGATTACTTATAAAAATCAATAAGGAGGGACACAAGCACAGGTTTAAATGCAATTCCATATTTTCAAACACTCCTTTTCTTTGTCATCTGGCTGTCCTCTGTGGAGATCCAAACATTTAGGATTGTTGACTCAGTGTTAAAAAAAAATAGTAAAATTATAAAATTTAAAGGGTTTTTTTTGCAAAGCTTTAAAAAGATGCTGTCTTTCTAGCTGTCATCTGTGGAGGGTCCACATATATTCCAATGCATACCATTCAATACAGATTAAAATATTCTTGAAGACCTCTTTTCAGAATTGCATTCTGGATCCATTATAATCACAGAGAGAAACCCTGTTTATTTTTCTTTCTTCTTCCCTTCCTGCTTCCTTTCTCATTGTCTCTCTTCCCCTCACCCCCACCTTCTCTTTCACTCTGTTTCCCCTCCCTCCCTTTCTCCCTCATTTCTTCCTTCCTTCTTTTGTCTCCCATAACTCTGTAATATTCTTTCATACTAGTGTTTAAATAAATTTTGGCTCTTTTCAAAAATCACCACCTTTCATTCAATGCATGACTATTCACCACCAAGAAAAATTTTTTAAAAAATGTGTTTCAGATAGAAAAGGAATTCCATAAGAACAATAGGGACAATGTTGAGGGGTAATCACATCCCCACTGTGACATCCCCCAAACCCTGTCACCACTGAATGGAAGGGAATTCTTTTAGAGGCATGTTAAAAAATTTGTTCCATGACTTTACAGTGTAGGCTCATAAATCTAGATACTGGGGACCTAGTGTTTCTTTTGACGGATCATCTGATCAGTTTTGCTCACTATCCCCATGGGCAAAAAGGAAATAGACACAAGGAATCCTCAAGGTTTGCATTTATGACAGTTGTTGCAGCAGCATATTTAGAAAGAGATCAAGAGAGAAAATGGAACTGTATAAAGTTACCAAGGAAGGTGACTGTGAGATAACCCGTCATGCACACAAATGATTGTGACTGGTGGGACCACAGCACTGGGACTGAACTCTGAATGAAAGTGGTGGTGCTTTGGAGACAATGAGGCAGAGTGGTGAGGAGCGTACTCTAGTCCTTAGGCAGGTTGCTTATTAGCTATATGGTCTGAAATAAGTCCATTGCATTCTCTGTGCCTCAGTGTTCCCATCAATAAAGTGGGAACGCTAAGACCTCACAGAGTTGTGATGGCCTTGTGATAACACACAGGAAGCACCTCCAGCAGTGTTGAGGATTCATGTGGGCTCTACACACATTACCTACTGTATGATTGCTAGTATGTATGGATCGTTGCTTATGCCTCTTTAGTTAAAAGGCAAAGAAACATAGGAAATACTAGAAATATAAAGGAGTAGAAAAGTCATGAGGCAGAGAGAATCTTTCTCTAGTGATTTCATGTAAAATATGTCACAAAGAACCAGTCTCAGCCCTGAGTCTCATTTTTTTTTATTGTTGTTTTTGTTTCTTTATTAGCACTTGGTGGATGAGAACAAATAATTTTAAAAAAACCAAACAAAAATGTAGACACTGTATATTCATGCTGAGTAACAGAGTACAGTAGTAACATTTCTGTATCTTTCATTTAAGTACCTGAACATATTTTATGATTAAACTTTTTCTTTGGCAAATTCTATTTAATTCATAAAAATTATAAGTTAACTTTTTGACATTAAGATATTTTGGTATTTGTGGACCCAAATGACTTGATGAACTCATACATAAAAGGTATAAAAAGCTTCAAATGATGTCCGAAATTAGAACTGTCATCCACATATGCAACAACAATGATGATAGCTACCACTAACCAAGAGTCTACAATATACGAAACACTGATCTTTGCTTTTTATACAAAAGATTTTATTTAGTTTTCTCAACAACCTTATGAACTGGGCACTATTTTTGTTATATAAGGTAAGAAAGTTCTGGCACAAACTAAGAACTAACTAAAGATGACCAAAATTACATGAATGTAAGTGACAGAGCTGGGATTTGAAACAGTGTTACTTCTCAAAGCATGCATTTCCCAATTTTCTCCAAATAGTGTTCTACACACTATGCATACTTCTTCCCTGAGTGCCATGCTTGTTTAAGTTGATTGAGGGAAATCAAACAACTTATTGTAAGGCAATAGGCTGATAACCTTTACTACCAATGGATTCCCTTCATTTATTGCAGCTCTGGCTCAGAAGGCAGAAGCATCAGTCATTACTGTAAAGACACCGATGCCTGGAGCAGAAGTAACTGCTTTTGAAGTAAGAATCTTCCTTGCATATTCATTACACACATTTACACATTAGTCTCGGCATAACTCAAGTAAGGACATTCCCCTGCTTGGTGGCCTTTCTTGTAGCTTCCCAGGGTTCTTCCCTTAAGGGAAGGAAGGCCTCCAAGCATCAGCTTTGGAATTGCCATGGCTAATTGTCTAGGAGATTTCTGTATTCAGGCAAACACCAGGACGGACATTCTAAAACAGAACATCATAACCTTTGTTGGCTGGTTCCCCTGGAGATGATTAATGGAGACATGACTAAATACACTCATTGACTATAAAAGCAAATTAGGGGGAAAAAATGACCATTGGGCAGGAATACCAGCGAATCCGCCAGGGCAACCTGCTTTATGACTTTCTAGGAAAGGGCATTGATGCCACTGCTCAGACACTCAAGGATGGTTTAGAAAATCACCTCGTGGTAGTTTTATCATGTTGTAAAAGTAGTTTTATAAAGTACGCAGAAGAATCTCTTTCAGCCTTCTCAGTGTGCTTTTAGTATACAATTTGGTGCCTTCACTAACACTTTTTCAGATGAAGGCTAACAAATAATAGGCACATGTCTATACCTGTTGTATCCACTGAAATATCTAGTTATATTTCTGGTACCCAGAAGAAATACAAGCTTACCTAGGAATGCTATTAGATCTTCAGGGGCCCCCTATGTATTGATAATATATTATGTTATTGATACTACTTTTTTTTAGCTGAAGCAATTTTCAAACTATAAAACAGATACAAAAACTATGTGGATATATTTGTATTGAATGTGGCCACTGGATTGCAGTGTAGAAGATTGTCATGTTTATTTTTTTTTAAGTTGAGAAGTTAATGAAATAAAATAAAGCTCTCCTCTTATAGTTAAAAGAAACACACCACAGAAAGGAAGCACATTTCTGCACATTAGTTTTTATGACATTTTACACGGTTGGGTGTAGAAAATTTAACCTAGAGTATGTTTTGTGGGCAACACAATATTTAAGCTTAGTTATCTCATCTGTAAAGTTGAAATAATAATTGTGAAAAATAAATAAGAGGATATAAATAAAATATCTGGCAGAGTATAAACAACTTAATAGATGCTGAATTAATGTTATCTATTGTGCACACCCCCCCCCCCCCAACCCCTTGCCATGGACAGAGGAGCCTAGTGGGCTATACTATCTCTGGGATTGCACAGAGTCAGACACGACTGAAGCGACTTAGCATGCATGCATGCATTGGAGAAGGAAATGGCAACCCACTCCAGTGTTCTTGCCTGGAGAATCCCAGGGACGGCGGAGCCTGGTGGGCTGCCGTCTATGGGGTCGCACAGAGTTGGACACGACTGAAGCGACTTAGCAGCGGCAGCAGCATTGTCTTTCTGGATTAACAGGACTCTTTCTAGAAAGGCGCTCTCATTAGTGAATTTCACTAAAATAAATGAACATCAGTGGGAGAAAAATTAATTTAGAGTGGCTCTCTACATTATTAAGGACAAACATATCAAACAGGAGAACAACTTGGAGAGAGCCTAGAAACAATTGGAATAAGGTAGTTGTCTGTATTGGAAAGAGTAAATTAAATAGTCTAATGTGGAAAAGAAGATATAATAAAAGATGACATGACTGGATTTCAATATATATAATTTTTGTTATATCATTATGTTGGATTAACTGATATAAGGAAGGCTCACTCAATCTGTACAACATAAGTGCAACAGAATAGCATAAATATTAAATGACAAAATTAGGACAAAAATACATCTTGATAGCCACCGTGGTGTGCCCAGTCTAACAAGATAGAATTTAAGTGAATGGACTAGAGATAGTTATTTTAGGCAAACTTGTTTAGAATGAACCCACCTTAAGTGAAATGTCCAGCTGGAATAAATACACCATCTTATATTTAAACTCATTGTTTGACATCATTAATAGCAGGGTGGGTTAATCTGGTATGTCAACTACACTGGGTTGGACAAACAAATAGCAGAAGAGCTTAAAAAGGAAAACTGTCCTCCTTATCAATACATCCCAGAGTCGGATGGCTTTCAATCTGATTAATTCTGTGATTGAATATCATCAAGAAGCAATGTTCATGTTGCATATGCACAAAATGAAATTCTACTCAGCAATAAAATGCAACAAGCAACTGTTTTATGTGAAAACATAGATGAACCTCAAATACATCGTGTGAAGTGGAAAAAAGATAATTTGAAAGCTTTATACTGTATGATTCTGTTCACATGACACTCTGAAAACAAAAACTATAACAGAAAAAATTTAGTGGTTACTAAGGGCCAAGAGTAGAGGGAGGTGACTGACTAGAAACAGTCTTGGGAGAACTCTTTGATATGATGAAACTATATCTTGACTATGGTATTATTACATGAATATATACATTTGTCAAAATTCATAAGTTTATATACCTGGATGTTTGCTCTGCTTAATTTGTACCCCAATATTTACAACATGAAAAAAGAACGAGTTTGTCGTCTTTCTGTGTGTCCGCCCATCCTCTGGCTAATTTACCTCATGCTTGCAAAAAGGCTGCCTTTTTCCCAGGCATCACAGACAGGTGAGACAATATGCATTAGAAGATAAGCTATTTTTTTTGTATGGTCTCCTTTTGCTTGTAGGAAAAAGTATTGCAGAAAAAAAGTATTCAGAAGCCTCTCTTCCTACACTATAGATTTTCAAACACATTTCATAGACTAGACTTCAGTCATATGCCTACTTCTTAATCCATTCCGGTAAGGAAAACTATCATAATTGATGTGGGTTCAGGATTTAATCATGAGGTTGGAATAGAGACAACTTCCCTAAAGCTAGACACCTGAATACATTAAGAATTCACCTGGTAAAGATAAATCATGTTTGTGGTGAACATACAGTAGTGAACAATTAAAAATGTTTGAACAATCAGTTAGAAACCTGATTTTACGCAATGATAAACTTTAACAGAAGTCAACAAGAATGAGATAAGATGAAAACAAATAAACAAACCAAAAAAGCCAAGCTAATACTTGGATATACTTGCAAACTTACTTATATAATCTGATACTTGCATCTACTAGTAGATGTATCTTTCTGGAACTAGGAATATCATACCTCTGCATGTGATATTCTTGAGGAAAGTTTCTTGATGAGGGATAGATTCAGAAACTAAGTTATATAAGAATCTACTACAGGAAATAGCATATAGAAGACACATAGATTCAATTTTTCTATTGTCAAAGACTAGAGAAAAAACCACATGCCGAAAGTAGAGTACAATGTAAGAAAAAATTTCAAATGTTAGAGTTATCCAAAGATTTCTAATGGTGGTGAGATATTCATCACTGCAAATATTCAAGGCTGACCCAGATGATGCCTGAATGTAGCAGGAGAGTATTCTAGTATCAAATGAAGAACTGAATTGGATATTTTAAGATTCTTTGCAATACTGAGATGACGTTAAATTTTTTTCTTAAACATACAAGGAAATATATATGTATGTATAACTACATGTATAGAAGATACTTAAATATATATGTATGTGCCTATGACTGAAAAAGAACTTGCTGATTAAAAAACTAGAAGCGAATACATAATAAAATAAAAATGTGTTATACAAGGTAGCAAGATTATGAATAAATTAAGGAAATCTGGATGAGATATGGAAAAATTTCAGCTCAGTGTAATACTGGGAAGTCTCTGATCTGAGTGGGTACTATTCACAATGAAACTCCAACCAAACCAATTATCTTTGGAATGTGCCTCTTTTAAGACATACTCTATGCTGACACTCGATCTCTGGGCCTATCCTGATACTCATCCAAACCCCAGAATTTTGAAGTCCTCTCTATTTATGTATTTTTAGAAAATACAAAGTTCACAGCATTCACTGAGATTAAGATTTTTGTGAATTCTTAGAGATTGCAGGAAAGCTTATCCATAAACGGGAGAAAATAAAATGCTTGAGAAACGTTTCCTCTGTGACTGTGCATAGTGTTGATTCCTCATGGAAATATTACTATTGCTATTATTATTATTTCATCTAATTCAGTCTCTTGTTTACCAGTTAGAGGAAACTGGAAGGTCAAGTTTAGAAATAATAGTAACCTAGCATGGACAGAGTCAAATGAAGCACTTTACATCTTATAAATTATTACTTTCTTGCTAATCATGGAAAAATGATGCTAACTTGAAATAACTTAAATGTTCCAGGTAAATTAAAGCAATTTCCTAGCAACACCTAAGTGGAAACACAGTCTAACCTAAAGCTTATAGTATAAAGGATCATTCAATAACAGGTACGCTGAGGCTATTTTGAACTGTCTATGAAGCTCAAAAGTTAAATAGCAAAGAACTTGTGTGTAAATTTCTGTTTTCACAGTCTAGTTTTATCTTTTAACCTTTACCTCACATTAAGTGAATTTTGTTCTCAAGCTATTTAAAATCATCCCTTATCTTATATACAACTTTAGAAATGCATCTAAATTGAGAGGCTTACTGGATGGATGAGTTGTACCGGGAAAATAGAAGAAACAATAGCAGCAAAACCTTAATTAGGTGAGACGTGTAAGAACTCAAATGCAAGAATATTAACAATGACTGGAAAACAGAAAAGAGGGTCTATAAACTGGTTACATTTTGTTAATTTCAGATGTACACTCAGTAGCCAATATTCTACAAAGCTTTATGTTATGTACTTCATGGTTGCAGGATGATGTATAAAACCATTTCATTTTCTGCCCCAGTGAGTTCAATAGTTATAAAAAGAAAATGTATCCATTTCAGAGTGGATTTTCACTAACTTTAATGCTAAGTTAAATTATTTTCCACTTGTTATGGAATTCTTACACTTTTTTAAAAGGATAACATTTTCAGAAAGAGGTTACACTTCTTTCTGGGATCTAAACAAGAATGGGCAAGCAGACTGTTGTCACTAGTATTTACTACCAGATTAAGGCCTTCTTCACTTTATTGGTTAGGTTATTACTTTATTGGTTAGGTTAAATGCTTGAATTAGTTTGTTTCTAAAAGTAGGAAACTGATTATTTATTCAGTCACTAAAATGGAAGGCTTTTGTAACAGTTCTAGTGCAGGTGTATAGCATGGTTTTGGAGACTTAAATGCTAGTCAATTGCAATAGTTCTATACACTTAACCAACCTAATTTCTCACACAATACCCCCAACATGAAATAGCCTCCGTATCTTCTCTGCTCAAGACATGCTTTTCACTTCTGTGTTTTTTGTTTATTCTGCTCCTCAAACCTGAAATTTTATCTCCCTTCTCCTTAACATGTATTCAAATCCAGTTTAATCTTCAGAGCCAAATAAAATCCCTGCCTCCTACATTGGGACATACTGCATCAAACCCCACGGGTGCTTCTCCCTCACTCTCTGTTACTCAAGCTTATCTGAGAGCAGTGTTCAATACTATTGTTTTGTTTCCCTCAGTTCAATGGTTATCAACCTTGTCTGCACATTAGATTCATTAGAGATGCTTTAAAAAAAAGTGAAACTTAGGACCCATCCCCAGGAAAATGAAATCAGAATCTCTGAGGATAAAACTTGGGTACTGCTATTTTTTAAAAAATCTTTCCAGGTGATTTTGATGTGTACTGAACACCAAGAAACTGATTGTTTTCGAAGAGGTTTAACCGAAAGCAGCTAGGTGCCCATTAAGGACTGTAATTTAAGACTTTATTTTTTGTTTACTTTTGTGCCACACTTGTGACACAGATCATGTACAACACATTTTGGATTCATAAATTCAGATTTCAAAGCTCAATCAGGCCCTGAGTGGTGAATTGGTTTCACTTTACACCCAAGCTCCAATCAGTTGATAGTTACTTCTTGCAAATCAAGTTGAGGATTCTGAGGACTCTCTGGATTCAGAGAGAAAAGGTGCAACCATTCAAGCTTACTGTGTACATGGGTGGAGAAACAGGGAAGACTCAGCATACATGCAAAATTTTTTTTTTTTTTTTTTTTTTGGTCCCTGAGTAGAAGATATCCCTTATAATATGGAAAAATAAACTGGGATCTACATGGATTAAACTTGCCCCAAAGGAGCCCCATATGTTAGGAAAAACTGAAATCGAACTTAAATCCATTCTCCAGCCTCCCCAAAGAATGGATTATTTAGAGCTCGCCAGGCTTGGTTATAAACTCCTTTGTATTCCAGCCCATCCCTAGTTGCTCTCTGCACTCTGGTATTCTTGGTATCTCAATTCTCAGTACTTCTGAGAAACTCTTTGTTTCCTCCACATGTTCACAGTGCATAGAACATCCGCAGACAAAACACAGTGCCTGACCAATAAACAGTTCTTCTCTCTGATGTTTACAGATTGCAAGGATGCTATTGACACAGATAATGCCCAAATTAAAAAGATCTCAGAAAACTAGAATGATACATCTTTTGCTCATAATTTGTAAGCTTAAGTATACATCAATAGGATTCAAAGAATGTATATGTTTACTGTCAGTAGGATTAATAAAATAATGCACCAAAAAATAAAAATAAAAGGTCTAAGAATGAAATGAATGCTGAATAATCCAAGAAATCTCTAACATAAGAATTCACCTTGATGCTTTGGAAATGTTATGAAGGGTGCTAAATGTCCTGCAAGAACACTGGCTCCACCTACCATCTTGTAACCTTTTCTCTCTGTGTCTCCCTCTCAAACCCATGTGGTACACTCAGGCATGCAAACACATGCCACAAACCTTTAGAATTTCTATTTTCATTTTGCAGAGTTACAGTAACCAGGAGAAGTAACAGAAACTAAGTTTTTAAAAACCCACCATATAACAGGGAAAAAAAAACCTATATGAACTCCAATTTATATGAATAGTAAAGCCATTTTTTATCAGTGTCTGGGTTCAATATGAATTAGATTACATTAGTGACTGTCCTCCACCCAACCCAAATCCCTCATTTTCAGTGTCCTTAATTTCAACTGTCTTTGATGGTACTGAATGGAAAAGTCCCCTTGTCGCCAGTGGTTAAGAGTTGTTATTAACAAGATTACCAAGGAAAAACTTACTTGCCTGAGCTTTTGCTCCTAAGGAATGCACTTTGGAGATGGTAAGATTTTCAATTCAGTTTTCCAGTTCTGTTGTCTTCAGAAAAGTTCCCTGAAAAATATAAGTCAATTGCTGTTCTCATTTTCTATAAATTATTGACAACAGAAATGCCAAATCATACATGAGTTATCTTATAAAAGCATATTTACATTTTTAAAAATAAAATAAAAGTTCAAAACAGAATATGACTTCTCTAAATTTCTGTTCTGTCAGATATTGTGTGTTATCTTCAATATGACTTGGCAGATAACAATTTCCCCTATGTGAAAACAGCTGTCCTGTAAACTGAAAATGATGTCTAAGAATTCTTTTCAAAACAAAATTGGATTAATAGTGTCTGGAATTCCTCCAAGTTTTACATATCTCATAACTTTTTGCCAGTTTAATTTCATAGCAAATATTTCAAATTTTTTAAAAGTGAAATAAATTTAAAAGAATCTGTAAGCCCAAATAATGCTTAAATGGGTGAAAGTCAATTGCACCATGACAATTCCGCGTTTTTGTTGAAGGGGGAATTTTCTGTTCCCATAACCACAAAATCTCTAATTCCATGAGCCAATTAGAGATTTTGGGAGGTAGTAATGCTCTGAAGGGGAAATGCCATTCCACTGACCACAGAACTAGAGGGAGTAGGTAATGGGCTGTATAAACAGCATAAAATAATAAGCATGCACTGTAAGGTAACATGAAATGGAAATAAAATGTAATCATAACAACTTTGATCTTTATGCTTTGAATTTACTGAGTTGTTTTCCTCTGTGGTTGTATTGTGCAGAGAATGGCTTAAACTTCCACTATAGATACCTATTCAAATAAATGTTGCCTTCATCAAGTCAGCTTTGCAAAGGTATGACTTATTTTGAAGGACTTCAGGAAAGTTTTCAAGGAGGTTTCTTCCACACCAACTAGTCAGTTTATCCTTTAGAGGATACAGACACACACACATTTTTCATAATCAAATGTCTCAAAAATTTTAATAATTTATGTGTACAAGGAAGGACAAAATATACAAAAGGATAAAAATGTATGAAGAATGATAAAGACAACAGCACTTGCTATTTAAATTGTCTACCGGTTTCTTTTGTCTTCCTTGGTCTACGGTGAACATAAATTTTTTAAAACTCCTGCAGCATTTATGTCTGCGCAAGAAACTTATCACTTATTGCCTTAATCACAAGTCTTATATATGTATGTTTGTGTCTATACATACATACACACACACCATACATTAGTTAATTAGTTAATTAATTATCATTTTACTAAATAGTTACTGCTTTTCCTAAGGGCAGATGTAAGGCTCACTCTTTGTTACAGTCAGTCTAATACTTGTATCAATGGAAACAAATACTGGAGACAGACTGGTTTTTCAGCTTACTGACTATATGGCAATATCACCGAGTCTTAGTTTTCTTACCTATAAAACAAACAGAACACAATCTACCTCACAGATTAAATTACATAAATTTATAAATCTATTATATATAGTATATGCATAGAGCTTGATTATTAGTAATTATAAAGCTGATCATTATCATTAATTATAATACATAAAAGAGAAAGATAGATAAGATATTTTAAATTAGTTAATGTATAATTTAGAGTTCTAACAGGAAATCAGTAGTACACTCAATTTGGAATAATTTGAGATGGATTCATTTGCCAAAAGACTGAGAACAAGGCATGGGAGGAGAACTCAAGAATAAAGCAGAAACCTGGAGTAAGAAGAGTAGATTCCTGAAGCCAATGCAGGTCTGAGTCCTGTGCTGTGCCTCCCACTTCCCATTCTCTGTCTCCATTTCTCCATATAATGCACTGTTTTTCATTTCGCAATTTTTAAGCCACATAATTCTCCATCTGTTCTTTCCATGTCTCCAGTTAATGAAAAAAATATGAAAGTGTTATCCTCTAAGTGGTGTCGACTCTTTGCGACCACATGGACTGTAGCCCACCAGGCTCCTCTGTCCATGGGAATTCTTCAGGTAAGAATACTGGAGTGGGTAGCCATTCCCTTCTCCAGGGGATCTTCCTGACCCAGGGATCAAACCCTGGTCTCCTGCATTGGCAGGCAGGTTCTTTACCACTGCACCACCTGGGAATTAGCTCTTCTGATAAGACAATCTTCATTTTGATTACTGTTGCTTCAATTCTCATGTCTCTGAACAGAAACATCATGTCTTTGTTCAACATGGGATGAATGGCCCTGATTCCTTGACTAGGAATTTTTCTGCAGAGTGCAACCACCACCCCTTATCACTGCTTGTCATCAGTAGAAATTGCATGCTTTCTGAAATCACAGTTTCTAGTATTCCATTCTGACCACAATCTCCTGTGCCTCTAGTTTTCTTACTCAAGTGGTTACTTCCCTAGTTATTAAATTGTTATATCAGTCCTGTCCTTTGAATATACATGAACAAAAAATGAGAAGTTTATAAATGCACTTTAAATTCAGTTTAAAAAAAGTCTTTTTCTTGGAAATTTAGGAAATATAAATAAAGAAAGATAAACCAAGATGAGCAGTTATTTCACTGTCATTTCATGAACCTCTCGTAGACTTTCCACAAGTGTCTGTTTTGCATTTTCCAGAGCTTTGTTACAGTTTTTTTCTTTAAGGGAGTCAGGGTTAGTTTCTTGGTTTCCAACCAAGAAAAAGGAACGGATTTATATCAGCTCTTTAACTTTTATTCCAAAATCTCAAATGTATTGACTCTATCATTTTTCTCTTATCTGTTAATTTCCTCTTTTACTCTCCCTTCTTTTCCAACTTGGATTCCATAGTCCATTTATAACCACTGTCCAGTAAATATTCTCATCACCTCCTAAATTTTCTCTTCTTTTGATTATTTCCCTCATGCCTTGCTTGAACATGGAGCTACCGTTCCTCTAAACACTTTGCCACAAGAGCTCCGTTCTCGGCATTACACCTAAGTTGGGCGGAAAATACAAAACAGATTACTAAATACTAAAGAGAAAAACATGTCCAAAGGAATAAATAGAAAGAATATGAAAAGTGCAAGGAGTCCAATTTATAAAATATAAGTGTCTAAGATTGTCACTTTAACTCCTTGTGGAGTATACAGCCTCTATATTAACCCACCTCTTGCCAGAGCTGCTTCTGCTCAAGCTCCAAAGGGCTGATGTGGCTCACCATCTTACTCTGGACCCCTCGTTTCTCAGATCTCTATCACAGGTGCCCATACCCTGGGCCTCCATATTCAGAGGGACCTGCTCTGATCTTCTGCCAATTGCCTCTTTGTGAGGTGTTTGGCGTCTGTTGGTCCAAGAAAACTTGCTCATCCAGAGACTAAAACCTGCTCATCCAGAGACTATAGCCTCCTGCTAACATTTCTAAAGCATACTCCAGGAACAAGGACCTCATGCCTACCTCCAGAGGCCTTGCAGGCCCATTCCCTAGCTCCATCCTCTGAGGGCCAACCATATGCCAGAAACTATGCATCTCCACCCAAAGGATGGCTCCAGGGCTGTTTATAGGAGTGTGGACAAAGCTTGGACATGCAGGCAGGGGTGTCCCACGTATTTGCAGAAAGAGCTCTTGACATACAGACAGACTAGGATGAATAAGAAGAAAAACTTTAATAAGAAGAGTTGAATTCTCTTTATTATTATTATATATAAAATTAAGATTTTAAATTAAAAATAAATAATCATTAAATGTTTGATATGGGAAAATAGAAAGTTTAAACTTAAATATAAAAGTATGGATATGACCTTTACTTATGAAGTCATCTACCCACATTCAAAATTAAATGAGGTTTTGCCAGAGTCTCTGTATACAGTTTCATGGATGTAAGGAAGTGACCTACATTCTAGTTGGGTAGTTATTCCACATACAGATGATGGGATGTTTTCCAAAAAAAATAAGCCATTTAATTTTTTTCCTAGTACTGAAGAAGGATGAGCACAAATATTAAAAGGCAGAGATAAACAGGTCTTGCTGAGTCGTCCAAGATTGACTCCATTTAGGTCAATGTCATACGATATATCAGTGTGGTTTTAATCATATTGTTTTCTGGTTAGCATTATGGGTGTGCCTCATTCCAATTTCAATTATTTCATGTAATTTTCAACTGCCTGTGCTGCAGTGAGCCAGACTCTCAGTATTAAATCAATCAGAACTCCACCTAATTTCAGTGGGAATATTTTATAAGGATAAACTGGATTTATACCTAATATCTTAGAAGGAAACAACAATCTGTGGATTAAAACACAGCTTTTGTATACAGAACAAATGTCCTTTGTTTTGCCACGTAATAGCTAAAAGAACTATTGTTAGGTAAATGATATAGAGGAATTTACCTATTTAAATCAACAGAAGGTATTTTCATTACTTCATACAACTACAACAGCAAAGAAAAATGCCTGGCTAAAATAAACACTGAGTGAAATAATCATGCAAAGTAATGTAACTGAGTCAAAAAATGATTAACTATTCTGAAGATCCCATATCATTGTATATTTTCCAAAGTGTTACTTTTGTGTAACATTTCAGTAGACTTTTTCACAAAAGGGAACTTGACTAGAGTAAGGTAGAGAGAGAGGTTAGTTTTAGAAAATCTGCAGTTTATCTTCAAGCCCTTGATTAAACTACAGCATTTAAAGTAATCCTTACTTTTAAAGTGTATTTAATTTGCAGAAACAAGGGCATGCTACTAACACACATGTAAGGCAGAATGCTTGGGAGGACTCTCCTGTGTCTACTCTCTACACTCTCTCAATGGACACACAACTCATCCAAAAGGTAAATAAAGAGGCCACACATCAATGGCCTTCCTAGGTGGCACTCGTGGCAAAGAATCTGCTGGCCAATGCCGGAGACTCAAGAGACCCAGGTTTGACCTCTGGGTCAGGAAGATTCCCTGGAGTAGAAAATGGCACTCCACTCCAGAATTCTTGCCTGGAAAATTCCATGGGCAGGGGAGACTGGCGGACTACTCTCCACGGGGCTGCAGAATTGGACATGACTGAGCGCACACACCTCAGTGGTTACTTGTTGCCTCTGCACTCTTTTCTGTATTTGGGTATGTGTGCATGTTTCTTATTCTTCTGAGAAAACCAGTACTCTAATCTGTTTTCAAAACAGAACTAAAATTTTCAGAATTTTGCATTCTTCTTTACATACTTGGTGTGGGTATGCATATAAGTGGTAAGTTTGATCATTGGACCTGATAACTTGTCCATCATTATAAAAATAACATAAATTACATGGTAATGTAGACATTTTCCACTAGAAGAAAAAGCAACAAAGGATATTATTTACCAAGTTAACCTTTTAAAATCTTTCTTCTTTAATACAAAACAATATGGAAAAGAAATTAGATTTTCACTGAAATTCAATACACACACAGCAAATTTTAGTTTTTGGTGAAACATCATGGCATATAAAATTTCTAAGATTCAGGTATATGGAAATAAACAGATCTTTATCAGAAATTTACAATTATATTGTTTAGACTCCAATCACTTTTTTATTTTTTTGACTGAAAAGCTCTGGTGGAAAGCATTGAATACAGATCCGCAGTGTTTATGTACTGTGACTAAAATAAGGAGAGTGATTTTTTATTCTTGGATTGGATTCTGATTTTGAAAGAGATTAAACTGACCCAGTTGTGGCTAGCATTGTAGAATATAAGAATTTCCAGAAATAAGCAACCACAATGCTCTTAAAGAGAGAGAGAGGACACAAGAGAGACAAAATTTGCTGCATCAAAAAACATATTAAGATTTAATTATCAGAATTTTGTTATAAAATACATTGTCTAGAATGCCAATGTTAATAATAGTAAAAATTACTTGGGAGACTAAAAATAGATTGGGACAAAACCACAGAGAAGCCAAAATATTGGAAGATTCCTTTGTAATTAAAAAAAAAATCTAATGCATTTGTGGTCGTACACTCTTCAAAATACTTAGAAAAGTAGAGAGAATATCAAATACTAGTTCTAATTAAGATATATTATTGGGTAGAACAGAATGTACTATATATTTTGTTATTATTGCAAAAAACAGATTTACTTAGGTTATTTTTGCTGTTGGTGTTGTTCAGTTGCTCAGTCATGTCCGATTCTATGCGACCCCATGGACTGCAGTACATCAGGCTTCCCTGTCCATCACGAGCCCCCAGAGCTTGCTTAAACTCATGTCCATTGAGTCGGTGATGCCATCCAACCATCTCATCCTCTGTCGTCCCCTTCTCCTCCTGCCTTCAATCTTTCTCAGCCTCAGGGTCTTTTCCAATGAGTCAGTTCTTCACATCAGGTGGCCAAAAGATTGGAGCGTCAGCATCAGTCCTTCCAACGAGCATCAGGATTGATTTCCTATCCTTGCAGTCTAAGGGACTGTTAAGAGCTTTCTCCAACACCATAGTTTAAAAGCATCAGTTGTTCAGCACTCAGTCTTTTTTATGATCCAACTGTCACATCCATACATGACTACTGGAAAGACCATAGCTTTGACTATACAGACCTTTGTTGGCAAAGTAATGTCTCTGCTTTTTATATGCTGTCTAGTTTTGTCATTGTCTTTCTTCCAAGGAGCAAGGTTATTTTATCTGGGTATTTGTTAGGACCAATGCATATGGACCTGTGAATATCCAGTTGTTTGGAGTAATAAACAATCTACCTTACTGACCAATTCAGATACCCAGATATGGACTAAACATGTTATTGTAAAAATGGTCATTATCATGAGAATATCAGGTTGATTTGTGCTTCCGTTCAACATTTTTGCCTAAGAAAGAGCAAGAAATAATATATTTCCATTGTCTACTAATTTGTTTCTTTATAATTGTTTTACTTTTTTGATTATGTTTTCACTTCTTGTACATTTAGAATATGGGTTAGATCTGTGTGCATAGTTGGTAGTGACACTTTGCTAACAGCAGCAAGAAAAAGTTGCTGTTGCCTCAAGAATATTGTATTAATTGTCCAAGCTGGGCACTTAGCCCAAGGTAAAACCAACAGGATAAATGGTCCATTGCCATTGTTTCCAAAAGAAGATTATAGTACTGTTCTTCCCTTTTAAATATTGGCTCAATTTCCACTTTTAAATTGATCTGCAAGAGGCTGGGCTATTACTTGTCTTAATTTTCTTGTTTTGAGGTTGCCTAATGGATTTCCTCCCTTATTCCTCTACTCATATCCCATATTTCTACTAGGCTATTGTATGTAGTTTATACAGATTCTTAGTTTTTTTGCCTTATTTTTAGCTCCTTAATACCAAATTTCATGCTTAACCCATTTCTAGCCTCTAGCCTTATTTTTCTATTCCTTCTATATCAAGAGTTCCACACACATCTACACACAGGCAAAGAGAGAAAGAATGGGAGAGGGAGAGGGAGAGGGAAAAAAGTCAGAAATTTATATGCTTTTTAATCAAGGGCTTATTATTATTATTTTTTTTTGCCAAAAATGGTTCAGAGATTTACTAGGCAAAAATACTGAGAATAAAATACTGAATTTTAAAGTTATCTTGAGAACTTTATCAGCCAAAGCAATGTAGTACACCACTGGAATGATGACACCCTGAAATAAAACATTATTCATGAATGCATTTTCTTCAGACTTTTTGCATTACAATATGAATTATGCTGTATTTTTTTTTCATAGAATTCCAAAGGAAGCTTTTAGGAACTGTTGTCTTTTTGAATAGGTAACTTAAAGCTAATAGCTAATTTATGCTTTGGATAGAAGCTGTGTTAGGCAAAAACCAGTCCCTATTAACTTCATGACAACTGATTCTGAACAATTTTATATCAAGACAAGTCGACATGGCCATAAAATTAGCATGCAATCAAATCTAAATCAAGTATAAATTGGAATATAAACAAAATATTTTACCTAGATAAAAAATTGTACATACAAATAACATTGTTCAATGATCACCTGCATAGTATAGTAAAAGAGCTGTGCTCATGATATAAAGCCCTGTTAAGCACCAAACTAAAGAGCTGGTATGATTTAAATGTCTACATGGTGTCCATTTATTTTGAGACTATAGTTGTAAACACTTATTAACATGACTGTTTTCCATAGGAGGGGAAAAAACTGATTTGTTTAGCTAAACATAAACCACAAAGAAGCCTTTTTAGTGTCCTGGTGAGATGTAATAATGCATAGATCTGTAAGAAGATCTAAGTAGCAAATTACTGTCAGTTTTTCAAATGTAGGATAACAGTCTTACTACAGAATAATATGTGTCTGATGGACTTACCATGGAATATTTTTAAAAGAAGAATTAACTCTGTCAATACATGTGCTTTAATTGTGCAGGAAATAAATTCATTTTTGTGTAAAAATAATTCATGGTAGATATGCTTCAATTTTTCTCCTAACTAAGCATTTTAAAGAATGATCTGAATAGCATTTTATATTTTTTTAACATCCAGTGAGAAGTGCATGCTCCTAGGGGAATAGAAATGTTAGTAATCAATTTAGATTGTTGATACTATGGGTTAGCTGTTAATGTCTATCCCAGATATGTTTTATTAATAATACAAAGAAGAGGACCTTTTAAAATCTGTATGCATGCAATAAAAATGTCATTCCTGGGAAAGCATGGTAATATGGAACTTCCTGAATTAATATCTTTACTTGAAAATAGTCAATTCTAAATTTATAAA
The DNA here is from genome assembly GCF_963930625.1 of Muntiacus reevesi. NCBI lineage: Eukaryota > Metazoa > Chordata > Mammalia > Artiodactyla > Cervidae > Muntiacus > Muntiacus reevesi. The sequence goes on along the minus strand of NC_089267.1, from coordinate 35,363,197 downwards.
CCTAAATAATAGAAAATATTCATAAGAGCACCATTTAACGTTGGTACAGTTGGCTGAATACATCTTTGTGAGTTCATAAGATTAGCCCATTAGTCATTATTCTAAAATATTCCTAATTATTCTATAGTCAAAATTCACATATGTAACTGACTTAGTTACCTAAGACAGTTTTGTATTCTGAGCACAGAAAAGAATTTTAGAAATTTCCTAAGCCCTATTTAAATGACAGTGTTTTCTAAAGTAATTCATTTAGAAATTTCTTTTTTTATAAACAATTACTTCTACTGTTAGTCTTCAGGCTTCTGTGGGATCTTAATATGGATTTATTATGGTGTCAGTTGATGTAAATATCCTTTGAAGGATTCTTGCAAAGTGTGTCTATCAGGGTATAATTCTATTGAGAGCCTAACCTTTCCCAGAGATCATGCTGTGGTATTTTAGTCCCTAAAATGTCCATAGTTTATGGCAGAAAGCACCAGGACACTAATCTAATATCTGAAGAGCCTGAGTGAATTTAAATAAAATTTTCATGAAAAAAAAAAAAGGCCTTCTCTGAAGGCACCCTTTTGAACCACTTATATAGTCGGATGACAATTTAGAGAAAAAGATGGAGGTGGGACTGTGACATCTTCCTGACAGATTACTAGCAGTGTTTCTCACACATCTAGGACCCCAGTGTGAGCAAAATCTCACTTGAGCATCTAATGTTCAAAAGAAATGGCTTTACAATTTTCTGAACTCAATAACTATTTTAAAAGACTCCTCAGGAAGCAACACAGTTTTCTTTCTTTCTTTCTTTTTTTAAGTTTTAGCTGATACATCTTCATTTTGGTGATCCTTAATTTTTTTTTTTTAAACTTTGAGAAAGCACTGAACAAGTTCAACTATAGCTTTGCAAGAAACATATAAAGACACTTTAAGTAAACATCTTATTAAAACCAAGAATCCATTTTATGGATGCAAAAACTAGAGTGGGACAATGTGTGTGGTGTTTCCTCAATTTTTTCCCCCCAGTGAGGCTCTCCTTGAAAAAATATCTCAATATCTTCTAGCATTCAGTGCCAGGTTTGGGGTAAGACAATACCTCCTCAGATGAAAGGGCGCAATTCCTCTGTTAGAAATGAGAACCATATAATGATATGAGTCGGAGCTTTCTGTCTGCAAGTGATTGACGTGAAAGTTGGGATAAAGCTTTAAAACAAATTCATTGGTTGCACTAAGCAGAGAACACTAAGGCATCTCATGGGATCGATTGACTAGCAACAAGAACATGTCTCCAAAAAAGCGAAATGTGGTACTTTCATCTAGTACTGTCTTCCTCTTTGAGTCTTTCTACTTCCTTCTCTCTCTGTCTCTCTCTGTTTAGAACCTTGGCCTGTCTTTGACTACTTATGAAACACTATCCTAAAGGTAGCAATTTTCCCAGGTGTCTGTGGACGATGCTTCTGGAAGCCCGGATTTAACAATTCAATGGAAAAAAAGACCTGCCCTTTCCCAGCATCAATGAAACAATTCTAAGGATGAATTCTGATTTGGTCACATGCTCATGTCTTGACCCACACATTGTTGTTAGTAAGACACGATGCTGTGATGAGCTAAGACTAGGTCATCTGTAGCTAAAGAAAAGGATCTTCTAAGAGAAGAAAAGCAGACCTAAAGCAATAGCTACCACACAACATGACTACAAACTGACAGCTGTCATTTCACCAAGAAGCTCAAAACTAAACATATAGCTCCTTCACAGATAGTATTATCCCAGGTCTCCTGCATATCTCAGTTCCTGTTTGCTTTTATGTTTTTTGGTTAACATAAATAATGACTTTGTTTCTTAAGCATGTTTTAATTCTATTATAAATCACTGAAACTCTTTGGAGAAAGGTAGTTTATAAATTTTTTAAAAAAGTAATAGGTTAAATGCTACTGGATTTCCAGCAGATCAAAGCATTATCTATTTAAGAAAAGTTAAATGAAGCATAATAGTTTTATCTTAACAAGTGTGGGTGGCTATTCAGGCAAAGAATGTGGCCTAAAAATATCAGGACCTCTAGAAGCTACTGCTGCTGACCACTGGGTGACTTAAACAGTACTTAAACTATATTCAGCTGTGTTTTTAATGGCTAATATCACATTGAAATAACTTCTTGATGTGATTTAATCTTCTTGCTTCTGAAAATGCTTGAGATAGTTTAAAATCTGTATGTGACTGAGCATAGTCAGTGACAATATTATGCTAAATCATAATTATTTTCAGATAAGGCAAGAGAAACAATGTATTTCTCAGTCACTACATTTTCAAAATGCTTATTGAGTTGAAAATGTCATACATTTGATTTAGCTTGTCAGTGTATAATAAAGATGTTAATTGTAAACCGTGAATAATGGTTGTATATAAAGTTATTTTCGAGTCCTATGAGGATGTGCTTAAACGTATCAAATATACTCTTTGGTTTCTATAAAAATGTTTCTTGACTTAGCTTACCACTGTTATAGAACCTAGTGCATGAAATGACATAAACTGAGATTTAGGTTATTTGCCAAACCATTCACTCAGGAATTAGAGAGAAGGTCTAATAAATACATCACTTGCTGCCTACAGTGAAAAAAATAAACTCATTTATATACCAACTCTATCAGAAACAAGCTGTGTTCTACTTGTCAGAGCCAGCCAAGAAATCCCAAAACATTCTCAGGAATATATCAGTTTCTCTAAGTCTGTTGCCAGGCTTCTCAGGTCTACGTTTCTTAAAAATATCTCCTGGTTCCTCAATTTTTGCTACTACTATCAGATTACACCAAAGTGAAGGGTCTGTCCTGACTCTTCTAAAGAGGATCTTTCCTTTTCACTGAGAGATCCCCAAATTCTACAAAATCCTTCATTATTTCTCAAAAACCAAACAAAGGAAAGTTTCAAGCTTGAAAGGAAGGTTTCCTCAGTTGGTGTAGTGAACAGATACTAGGATATAAAGTTCTAACCCCTGGAACTTGTAGTGAGTGAAGGTCACTCAGTCATGTCTGACTCTTTGCGACCCCATGGGCTATACAGTCCATTGGATTCTTTAGGCCAAAATACTGGAGTGGGTAGCCTTTCCACCCTCCAGAGGATCTTCCTAACCTAGGAACTGAACCCAGGTCCCCCACGCTGCAGATAGATTCTTTAGCAGCTGAGTCATCAGGGAAGTCCAGGACTAGTAAATGCTTCAAGGAAAAGCATTTTCACAGATACAACTAAATTAAGAACCTTGAGATGAGATTACCCTGCATATTCTGAATATGCCCTATATATCCAGATAATAAGACAATAACAGGAGTCTTATAAGAGACAAACAGAGGAGAGACATAAACAGAAGACGAGGATGGAATGCAACCACAGAGGCAGAGGTTGAAGTGACTACAAGCCAAGGAATGCCTGGCACCACCAGAAACTGAAAGAAATAAGAATGGATTCTCCCCTGTAGCCTCTAGAAGGTAGGTGGGCCCTGCTGGCATCTTGCTTTTGGACATCGAGCCTGCAGAAATAATAAATTTCTGTTGTTTTAAGCTACTTTGTGGTAATTTATCACCGTCATCCTAGGAAACTACTAATGATGGAAACATGTGCTACTAAACCACAGTGGCCAGAGGGAATTTTTTTCCCACAGGTCCTACAGTATACAAATATACTGTATGCATATTTGGGGAGATGGGTCTTTACCTGGGATTTAAGAAATTGTCTGATATTTGGAGAAAATTATTAATGAGACCTTTTGAAATTTTGAGTGGAATCTAATTATATGTTACTAAAGTCTTTCTTATCAACAGAAATGCATGGAAAAATTGCTACTCAAGAGGGATCTGTAAATTTTTGGAATTCTTTGGAAGATAATTTTTTTATTCTTTGGTAAGACAAGGGATTTTGTTTTCTGTTTTTGCTAGAGGTTTGGGATATGGAGGCCTTCTCTCTTATAGGATATGGCTGCATTTGTTTGTTTTTTGTCTTTTTGGTCTACCATCTTTGCACATATCACACTGTATTGTGATATCTGCACACGAAAAGATCTACCTTATCATACCACCAACTCTCTTGAGGTCTACAATTTACTTATTTTTGCATCCTAGCACAGTGTTTGACAACCAGTAGATTGGCAATAAGTTCAATAAGTAAATGATGACTAAATACATTCATAACTTGTGGATATCAAAGGTTCTATTCCAGATGACCACAATACAGTCACATAAAACTTTTTTGTTTCCCAATGCAAATAAAAGTTATATTTGTATCATACTATAGTCAGTTAAGTGTGAAATAGAACTATGTTTAAAAAATAATGTACATATCTTAATTAAAAATACTTCATTGCCAAAAAAATGCTAACTATCATCTGAGTCTTCAGCAAGTCATAATCTCTTTGCTGGGAAAAGGTCTTGTCTCAGTGCTGACTGATCATGCTGGTGGTTGCTACAGGTTGGGGTGGCTGTGGTGATTTCTTAAAATAAGGCAACAAAGAAGTCTTCTGCATCAGTTGACTCTTCCTTTCTTGAGCAATTTCTCTGTAACATGAAATGGTGTTTTATAGCATTTTTATCTACAGTAGAATTTCTTTCAAAATTGGAGTCAGTCCTCTGAAGCCCTACTATTGTTTTATTAACTAACTTTATGTGATATTCTAAATTATTTGTTGTCATTTCAACAGTCTTTATAGCATCTTCATTGCAAGTAGATTCTATCTCAAAAATGAAAATCAAACAAACACTTTTTTCACTCATCTGTGTGAAGTAACTCCACATTCATTCAAGTTTTATCATGAGATTGCAGTAATACAGTCACATCTTCATGCTCTACTTCTAATTTTGGTTCTCTTGTTTTTTCTCCCACATTAGCAGTTACTTTCTCCATTGAATTCTTGAACTCCTCAGAGTCACCCATGAGGACTGGAAATGGCTGCTTCCAACTTACTGTTAATGTTCCTATTTTGATTTTCTTTTTGTGAACTACAAATGTTCTTAAAGGCATATATAGTCGTGAACCCTTTCCAAAAGGTTTTCAAATTTACTTTGTCCCGATTCATCAGAAGAATGACTATATGTTTTGCAAAATGTATTTCTTAAGTAATAAGATTTGAATGTCAAAATTACTTATTGACCTGAGTGTAGCAATTAGCAGGCATGAAAAATAATACGAATTTCATTGTACATCTCCATCAGAACTCTTGGGTGATGAGTTACGTTGTCAATAAGGAGTAATATTTTGAAAGTATCTTTTTTTTTTCTGAGCAGTAGGTCTCTGAATTGGGAAAGGAGTATGTCAAGGTTGTACATTGTCACCCTATTCATTTAACTTATATGCAGAGTACATCATGAGAAATGCCAGGCTGGATGAAGCACAAGCTGGAATCAAGATTGTGGGGAGAAATATCAATAACCTCAGATATGCAGATGACACCACCCTTATGGCAGAAAGTGAAGAAGAACTGAAGAGCCTCTTGATGAAAGTGAAAGAGGAGAGTGAAGAAGTTGGCTTAAAGCTCAATATTCAGAAAACTAAGATCGTGGCACCTGGTCCCATCAGTTCATGGCAAATAGATTGGGAAACAGCGACAGATTTTATTTTTGGGGGTTCCCAAATCACTGCAGATGGTGACTGCAGCCATGAAATTAAAAGAAGCTTGCTCCTTGGAAGAAAAGTTATGACCAACCTAGACAGCATATTAAAAACAGCAGAGACATTACTTTGCCAACAAAGGTTCATCTAGTCAAAGCTATGGTTTTTCCAGTTGTAATGTATGGATGTGAGAGCTGGACAATAAAGAAAGCTGAGCACTGAAGAATTGATGCTTTTGAACTGTGGTGTTGGAGAAGACTCTTGAGAGTCCCTTGGACTGCAAAGAGATCCAACCAGTCCATCCTAAAGGAAACCAGTCCTGAATATTCATTGGAAGCACTGATTCTGAAGCTGAAACTCCAATACTTTGGCCACCTGATGCAAAGAACTGACTCATTGGGAAAGACCCTGATGCTGGGAAAGATTGAAGGTGGGGGGAGAAGGGAACGACAGAGGATGAGATGGTTGGGTGGCACCACCAGCTCAATGGACATGAGTTTGAGTAAGCCCCAGGAGTTGGTGGTGGACAGGAAAGCCTGGCGTGCTACAGTCCATGGGGTTGCAAAGAGTTAGACACAACTGAGCAACTAAACTGAACTGAACTGACTAGGTCTCAACAGTTATATTCAGCAAATTATGTTGTAAACACATGTGCTGTCATCCAGGCCTTATTGTTTTATTTATAGAGCACAAGCAGAGTAGACTTAGCATAATTTTAAAGGCCCTAAAATTTTGGAAAGGTAGATGAGCTCTTAAAGTTAACAGCTGCACATGGCCCTAACAAGAACATCAGCCTGTCCTTGGAAGCTTTGAAGCCAAGCATTATCTCCTCTATAGCTATGAAAGTCCTGAATGGCATCTTCTTTTCATAAAGACTGTTTAGTCTACATTGAAAATCTGCTGTTTAGTGTAGCCATGTTTGTTAAAAATCTTAGCTAGATCCTCTGGATAACTTTCTACAGCTTATGCATCAGCACTTGCTGCTTCACCTTGAACTTTTATATGATGGAAATGGCTTATTTTTTAAACCTCATGACCCAGCCTCTTTTACCTCTCGTTTCTTCTGCAGTTTCTTCACCTCTCTCAGCTTTCACAGAATTGAAGAGAATTGGGGCTTTGCTCCAAATTCAGCTTTGGCTTAAGGGAATATTATGGCTGGTTTGATTTTTTATTAAGACCACTAAAATGTTCTCCTCATCAGCAACTGGGCTATTTTGCTTTCTTACTGTTCATCTGTTCACTGAGATAGCACTTTTCATTCCCTCTGAGAACTTTTCTTTTGTTTTCAGAACTTGGCTACTTGTTAGGCTCAAGAGGCCTACTTTGGGCCTATTCAACTTTCAACATGTCTTCCTCATTAAGCCTAATTATTTCCAGTTTTTGATTTCAGAGGACTATAGTGGGGCTTTTTCAAAAGCTAACACAAATTTAATGCATGTTCATTACCACATGATACTCAACAAACATCATCTAGGAGAAAGACTGAGGAGGCTTAATTTATGTGAATACAGTCTCAACACCAAAGAGTCAACTGAGATCTGTGCAGAAGTATCGCTATGATGAAACTAAACACAGGGATTGGAATATGAATGGCTAAAAACTGACCTAAATGTGAAAATGTGATCACACTGACACCAAATTATGGATAACTGATTCCTTTTTTCCTTCCATAAAAGCAAAAGCCATGTCTATTTGTTTACCATTATGTCCCCAGTAGGGTTTTTCCAGGTGGTTCAGTGATAGAGAATCCACCTGCTGACGTGGGTTTGATCCCTGGGTTGGGAAGATCCCCTGGAGAAGGAAATAGCAACTCACTTTAGCATTCTTGCCTGGGATACCCCACGGATAGAGGAGCCTTGTGGGCCCAGTCTATGGGTCACAAGAATTAGACACGATTTAGTGACTAAGGAACAAGCGTGACATATCCCAAGTACCTAATAGACTGCTTGTTAATCAAAATAATATAAAGATAATAAAAGATAGCAAACTTTAATAGGATAGAAACTTAAGAAGCTCTTAGGAGTTCAATGAACGGTCTTTGCAACACGAGCAGTAGCAGATAAAGGAAGCTAAGACCCCTGGCCTCAGTGACAGCTGAGGGACACCATCTATCTCTCAGTATAGAAACTCAGAGACAGTCTCTCCTCTTGGTCATCCTGCCCATATCCTTTCATTTCTATAGGAGTTTCTGTCCAAGAAGGTTCTCATCTGACCCACTGTGGTGTGAAAACCTATTGAACTTAGAAGGTTCCCTGGAATAATGACTGGAAAAGCCATAAAAGTCTCAATTCCTTAGAAAAGAAAGAATAATCTACTGGTAACAGTGACTAGACAAGAAACACAAATGCTACCATAAATCATAATTTTAGCATTGTTAAAAATGAACAAACAAAAACTGTTTGGAGTTAACTCCACGACAAGTCCCTACCACATACAACTACATATAAATACAATACAAATACAGCAAAGAAAAAGAAAGAAAATAGAAAATGGAGACACCGAATTCTTGGATACACACATAGGCTTTCCAAACTGAATTTAGGGGCCTTAAAATATTCCCAAAACATTAGGTCATAGCTTTGTTCTTTATGGTATTTCATTGCTGCATCCAATAAATGTATATTTCAGAGTGGAAATAACATTTCCAATTTTAAGATGAAATATTATATTCAAAGAGAAATTTTAAATTTTGTTAATTTCATAAATTGTTTGGCTTAACTGTCATTTAGAAAGTAACTTATTCATAGTCTTTTAGTTGGTGTATCTTTGTGAATACAGAAAATGTGATACTACATTTTTCCTGATTCTAATTTAATCTCAGATATTCAATGTATTATTCAGATATAAATATGTATAATAACACTTATGAGCCTCCTGGGAAAAATACGTTTCTCCACTTTTCTCTTTTACCCTCCACTTCTGATTTGTATCCCAGTCTTCCCTCACTTATTTCTTTTGCTTCCCTTGTGGCTCAGACGGTAAAGCATCTGCCTGCAATATGGGAGACCCAGGTTCGATCCCTGAGTTGGGAAGATCCCCTGAAGAAGGAAATGACAACCCACTCCAGTACCCTTGCCTCAAAATACCATGGACGGAGGAGCCTGGTAGGCTACAATCCATGGGGTCGCAAAGAGTCGGACATGACTGAGCGACTTCACTTTCCTTTTCTTTCCTTTTCACCCAGTCATGTCCGACTCTGTCCAACTGTATTATCCAGGGAAGCTGAGTGTTATGGATGATTTTTAAGGATGAATTTTCTTATCCCTTGAAGGTTACATGGTTCTCTAAAAAATATAAATGAGTAGCAATTTGCCATTTTAAAAGCTTTATTTCACTAATTTCTGTTTATATTTGTTGAATTAATGATTTACACAGATTAAATGAAATCCTAACTAGTAATGTGTGTATAGAAAAACAGTACACAAATCACTGTGAATAACATCAATCAACATGTATGTTAGATTAAATCATGTAAAACTGCTGATATCATTACAAAATGGCAGTTTGATATAATTCACCCTAATGTGTGTATATCCTATGGAAAATGATTTTTCTACAATGACTAGTAAATCAAACATTTGATTGTGCAAAATACAATTGGAGCAAACTTGAGAATAAGCTTTTTACTTAATATGCCTTATGTGAAAATTATTTTTCATAGAGTCCCAAATAATATTTTAAAACCTTACCTTTCTAAATGTTGAAATATAAATAATGAATAATGAAGATAATGACATTGGCTATGTGGATTGAACAAAGCATTAATTTTTATAAACCATGTTTAATATACCATAGGTTATATCAATGACAGTTTAAGTAACTTTTCCTAAGAACATTTTAATGATGTTATAAGTATTAATTTACTTGAATTAAACATTTCATTTTAATAAAAGTTCAAAATCAGGGAGATAATTGTGCTTATACTATGAGAGTAAATTAATTCTCATAGTACCATTAAAATGTTTGTCAAGGAAGATGCTTTAAGCTGCCACTGACCTCCCCAATGTCTGGTCTATACACATCAGACAGAAGTGGAGGGACTGGGTAGGTGGGACAGTGGTTGGCCAAATGCCTAGATAAAGAGGGAAGAGTGGAACTATCAGGTAAGTAGTTCATTTAATGCAAGATTTGAATCTGTGTATCAGTTTCTTCACCAATAAAGTGAAGGAATTAGGTAAAAAAAAGGTTAGATTTTATGCTGTCTATATAAGGGGGGAAATAAGTTATAAAACTAGCATAACATGATTCTTTTTACCAAAAAGTTATTGTATAATAAACTCAAACAAAATCTCAGGGCCTGTGCAGTGGGTTTCTCATTTTTCCTATAGCTAGGCTTAATTCCTATTCTCAATTATCTAAAAGACACTTCTGCCATTATTTATATATATTGAAATATTATTGGGTCAGGATGGACTAAGCACTTAAGTATTGTCATCTAACATTTTAATTTATTTTAAGGAGTTATTTTTACTGACATGGCGTTGGATCAATGCACAATCTAATTATTAAGGAGACATGCAGCTCATTTTCACACAATTCTACACTGAACTGAAATGGTATCAGCAAGAAACGCAATTGTCTATAATTGTCTATAATTGACTGTTCAACCAATATTCTATCTACTAACTAACAAATTAAAAAAAAAAAAAAGATTTGCTGACGTTAACCTCATAGGGAAAATTGCTGCTCCTCTCACCCTGCACTTCAAAGTCTAAGCTGATTTTAAACCTGATCCCTTATCTTTAGCTTTATGTTGTTTCATTTCATGGCATGCTTTAAACCAAGTTACAAATCAGACAAACACACACACATACACTCCTAAAAAGTTTGAAAAGGATTTAGTTGACATTCTATATTCAGGGAAAGTTAATTCATCAAATTTATTTATTTTGAAATTTAATTGATTAAATGACATGATAACAAGGTATACTTGTTACCTCATTCACATACTTTTGCACACTTTCTTTCATTAATCCTGTAGCACAGAATGTGGTAAACTGTTTGCAAAGATCCATAGGAATTCTTCCTACCCCTGTCTTCATATTCTGCCATGTAACTTGGCTGTTCCTCCTTTCAAAAGGTAAAGTCTACTCTCCCTTTTTCCTTAAGTCTGGGTTGACTATGTGACTTGCTTTGACCAAAACAATGTGATAGAAATTACTTTGTCAACTTCCAAGTCTAGATATTAAGAGACTTTGCAGCATCCATTCTTTGCCTTTGGGAATGCTGAAGTCACCATGTGAAATTTAGGCTCACTTGTTAGCATTACTGTAGCCTGGTTGACAGGCATCACCAACCACCGGACATGTGGATGAGACCATCTTCTATTATTCAGTCCCAGTTGAGCCATCAGATGACTGTGGCTGCAACAGGGAACACAAATGAGACTAACAAGAGAAGCCCTCAACTGAACTCTACCCAAACTGCTGGTCAGAAAATCATGAGCAAGTGAAATTCTTTTTGTAAGCCATTACATTTTAAGGTCATTTACTATTAAAGAGGAGAAAACACACACTAGAATATTTATGAATTATTTCAAGTGAACAGACAAGTGATTTCACAGGTTAAAAAATAATTTTCTATTATTTTGTTCTGAAACTGTCCACATCTTGCTGGTTCGAGTACTTAATGGGGAGGAAGAAGGTAAGGATATGGTCCCTTAATGTGAAAAATTGAAACTTTACTCAAAGTATAAACATATGATACAAAAGAGAAAATTTTTTTGATACCTGAAATAGTCAAATAAAGATTCTACTGCTGGTTGACACACACACACACACGCACATACACACACACACACATCACTTTCTCCAAATTTACTAAGTAAAATTCCCCATTTGCCAACTTTTCCAGAAGAGTAACTATAAATGTGTACTTCAGTTTGCTCTATCCTAGATAATTTGTCATGGCTTCCTCTAATATATTTCTTACCAAATATTAGCCAGATGTGTGTAAATAAATGGCTAATTGCAACTTTTTAATAAGTAGCATAAAAAGGAAGGCAAGGGGTTACAATGTTTGTTTCTTCTTTACATATCTATATATCTTAAATTAAGAAAGATATATAATAAACCCTCAACTTTATTTTTGAAATTTTTACCCATTCTTTTCATTGTTTTAAGTATACTTTACTTGGGAAAGCTATTTGTTAAATGTGTTCATTAAGTATTAAATCATTTTACTGAAGTCCTATGTATATGTAAAGATTTGGGTAGAGCTCTAAAGTAATTGTAGGCTTTGCTGTTACCACATATTGGATCAACATAAACTAATATTCATAGTATTTAAAACTAGCAATAATAAAATGAGATGCTTAATAGTTAATATAGAATGGTCTTCAATTAGAAGTGAGATAATAGATCATGTTATATGATAGTTTTGTTCTCAAGCTTTAAATGTATAGACTACTATTTGTTCACTTTATTTAGAATTAATAGAGTCTCTATAATATAAAATAAGAACAAATTTTATAACAGGATATCATACAATAATAACAATATAGAGCCACTTCACTTATGGACATATATGTGCAAGCCCATATTGTTATAATAAATACTGATTTTTTAAATAGTCTATTAATTGTATATTTAATTGTATAAATAATTCAAATAGCTTATTTAAAAATCATCTCCAAGTAGGTTTATATAAGAATGCAAATAGTATTTAATATTATATCTGAAAGTTTGGGTCATTAAAGCAAAGTATGAAACTAAAATTTGAATGATGAAAAGTCATAAAGTAGAGAAAGGGAACTACTGAAACATCATTGATAACTTTGACATAAAACAGAATATTTAAAAACCTTGGTACCACAATTAGTAATTAAAAGGTACATTTGAAACAAGGACTCCACAAGTTCACAGTAGCAACAAAAGTATAAAATTCCTAAAAAGAAATTTCATAAGACACATGGAGAATCTATAATAGAGGCAAATATACTTTCTGAGAAACGTAAAGAGACTTTAAATAAACATATGCTGTACTTTTAGATTGTAAAATTGATATCAGAAAGGCCTCAGCTACTCAGTCTCATCCTTTAGTTTATTAAATGTCCAAATCAAAATACCAATAGATTATTTTCTATTAACAAAATTCTATATTTTCGATTGAATAATAAACAGTTTAGTTCTAGTCACTCAGTCATGTCCGACTCTTTGTGACTCTATGGACTGTAACCCTCCAGGCTCCTCTGCCCATAGAATTCTCCAGGCAAGAATACTGGAGTGGGTTGCCATTCTCTTCTCCAGGGGATCTTCCTGACCCAGGGATTGAACCTGGGTCTCCCACCTTGCAGGCAGATTCTTTACCGTCTGGACTGCCAGGGAAGTCCAAATAAACAGTTTAGAATAGTCAAAAAGTGTATAAAAGGAAGACTAACTAAAGAGACTCAAATACAAAAAAATAGTGTAAAAATAATGTAAAACTAAACAAAAAAGTATGCTGTTACAGCTCAAAGCAGCAGACATGTCCAAAAGAACAAAAAAACACAAAACCTTCCTCAGCTGAATCCTGTGAAGAGAGAGAATCTTGTACTGATAAAGTAGATATGGCTATGTGTATGATTATTTTATACATGTATGAAATTTATATATTGCAAGGGAAGCACATAAGTCAAAATGTGAACTGATAAATGGTGTCAAGAAAATTGGCAAGAATTTTGGAGAAGAAAACATCATCTATCTCCTTTTTGTAGTTAAAATAAATTCCAGATGTAATGAATTGCCCAATGTAAAAAAAGAGAAAAGCTCAACATGTCAAAAGTAAGATAAATTTGGAAGAACACGTCTTACATAGTGAACAAGATCATAGAGAGAAATTCAAAAAATTTAACAATTGACAAGAAGAATTAAACAGCAAAGTTTCTTCAGAGCCTCACTCTTTAAAAAACTGATGCTTTATATTTTAGTATCTGAGTTCTCTGGTAGCCTCGTAGTAAGGATTCCAGGCTTTCAGTGAAGTGGCAGGGTTAGATTCTGATCTCTGTTCAGGGAACTAAGATTCTCCTAACCCAGCAGCACCCTGATAGGATTTATCAATCATTATTATTTTGGTTTTCCCGGTGGCGCAGTGGTAAAAAACCTGCCTGCCAATGCAGGAGACATAAGAGATGTGGGTTCCATCCCTGGGTCAGAAGATCCCCTGGAGGAGGAAATAGTAACCCATTCTAGTATTCTTGTCTGGAGAACCCCATGGACAGAGGAGCCTAACCAGCTACAGTCCACGGGGCTGCAAAGAGTTGGCCGTGATAGCACACACATCAGACTATTTCTTATTTTTCTTATTCATATTATTTTTTGGATATGATCTGATTTTTTTTCTATATAAACTCCAGGATCATATTGTTTTAGAAATATGAATGTATTAGTATTTTATTTGTGATTGCATGAAGTAGATTATCTCAGGAGAATGGACATATTTGTAATGGTGATTCTGCTTCTCGAAAACTTCAGATCTTGCTTTGTGTTCTTCAGTCATCATTGCCAAGTTTTGTTGTCTGTGCTTTCTTTTTTTTTCCCAATGTAGATCTTGCCTTACTTATATGATTAATTCCTAGGTTTTTGTCTTAATCCTTAATTGACCATTTCTTCTAAGTGGCCGTTCTTTCAAAAATTCATTGCACAAATACTCACTGAGCACTGACTAGGTTCCAGTCACTGTTCTAGGAACCGGGAGCACAGCAGTGAACAGAGGAAACAGCAGTCCCTGACTTCTTGAAGTGTATGTCATAGCTGGGGAGGTAGAAAATAATCAGGGTTTATGACACAAGTATGTTAGTACCTAAGTACTCCAAGTATGCTAGATAAAAGTGTTCAAGAGAAAAGTCACAAAGAGGAGGGTAAGAAGGGTGAAGTCACGATTTGAAATTTTAGATAGAATGGACAAGCAAGGCCTCCCTGAAATGGCATTTGATAAAGATCATAATGAAAAGTTGAATCAAGCCACATGGTTACCTGGGATAGGACATTCCAAAATAAGAATAAAACATAAACCCTGAGGCAAACGTGTCTGATGTGCCGAGGGACAGGCAGGGAGGCATCCAAGGAAATTAGAGAGGTAGACAGAAGAGGTGGAAGTGTAGGGGAGAAACAGGCGGCAGTTCACTGAGGGCCTTAGACAAATTATTTAAGTTTTTAATCAGATTTGCCTACATGTGTACATTTTTCAAAGTTTGAATTGAATGGTTATTTTTATGGCCTAATATGTAGGCAATTTTTGCAAATATAAAAGTAACCTATGTTTTCCATTTTTACTGTAGAGAGCTTTCTATTTTCACAGTTGAGTTTGTAAGCTATATTGATAGAAAGATAAATAGGTGGATAAAGATATATAGGAGGTAGATAGAAAATTACTTTGCTAGATACTTTAAATGTCCATGATGTCTTTATGTATGGTCTACTCAACTGTGATGGATTGAGAGTAGTGAGTTAACATTTTCTTCTGCAAGTTTGTTTCCACTTGTCTTGCATCTCCTGTAATATCTGTCTTATAGATTCTGTTATTATGATATTTGGTGCATTAATATACTGTGAATTGTTCGCTTAATCATTATAGAGTACTCTCTGGCTTAATATTAAGATTGCAGTGGAAGAAGGAAAAAGTGGGATGAATGGAGAAAGTGGCATCAACATATATATACTACCATGTGTAAAACAGACAGCTGGGGAGAAGTTGCTCTATAGAACAATAACACGCTATTTCCCCAAACTGCTGCCTCCAATTAATAGCTTTTAAAATACAGATCCTCCTATTCACAACAGGTCAGAAAAGTAGATTTTAATAACAAAATGATGAGTTTAGAAAGGAACTCCATTTGAAACAATCAACAAAGCCCCTTTGGTCAACAAGGCATGATTGTAGAGGAGTACACTCCCAGGTTATGGCCTTGAATTACTCCTGTTATATCTGTTCTGCTTTGCTCTCGCCTCACTTAAAACCTGAACTTCATGAGTTGAGGTCCAAGGCAACATAGCCTGGTTCACATTCACATATAACTCAACAGCCCACAGGTCACTTTCTTGTTTCTTGGAAAGAGAAGGCAGGCTTGTCCAACTGTCTGTCAAGCTGGTGAACTCCCACGGTTCCCCGGAGTGTAAACTGAAAGAAAATATAGCCTTTTCCTTGCCAACACTAACATAATGGAGAACATGTAAACAGTTGGCTGGACAGATTGTTATGGGGGTGAAGCAAAGCAGGAACCACTTTCACTTAGACAATGAAATCTGCACTCTATATGCAAATGTCCTGGCTTCTGTTTCCGGGGCTTTGCACATTTCAGGATGCCCAGTCTCATAATTCTCTTACACTGCCTGCAAGGCCAGAGCAGGGGGCTCTCGGGTCTCTACCAGAGGAGTTCAGTTTCACTGAAGTTGGGTGACCTTTGCTTCAAAGTAAAAGCTAAACTCCAGAGCTGGATTTTTGGGGGGAATTCTTTGTTTGCCTCTCACCCTTACCTTCCTAGACTCTCCAAAATGGGTCTGATTCTAGTTCTACCAAGGCTTTTGGTAAACCAATTGAATATTATGGGTCTGAAAAATATGTAGCTAATTGTATATTACGCTGAGCACTGTGTTGAGGAATGATCGTGTTGTCTTACAAATATGCACTGTGTGAATAGTAACGAAAGAAAACAGAGGCAAGACAAGGATGCCAGGTTGGGCCTTCGTGTTGTCAATCTTTTCTGTAAGTAAAGATGTGACACTAAATCGTGATCGGAATTTTTAAATTTCATGTTTTTCTTTCCTCCAGTACAAACTAAACTGTCAATGTTGAGAAAGGGCCCAATTTTTAAAAAATATACACTAAAACAGAATGTACCATCAGAGTAAGATTCTGTCATTTGCTTTAAAGGCAGAGCTCTAAATTCAAAACAAAATGTTTCTTTTCTACCCTCTGGTTGTATTTGCAAATAGAGCTTAATGCCCCCCCCCATTACAGTGAATGACTATACATATATTAATTTTTTCATAATTTATGAAAATATCTGTTGCTTTATTCCAAATATTTTTCAAATATATATATATTATATTTTGTTTTGTATTTATAGAAATCCTGAGGTGGTATTTGCAATAGAAAATCCTCTATTGTAAAGGAAATATCTCATTAATCAGTGTTTCCAAGGGTATGGTTGTTAGCTATAATGGGAAAAAATCCAGATGAGAACACATTTTAATTTTAGTGTGTAGTGTTGATTACAAGGAAGAAAAAATTTTGAATAATAAATTTGCATTAAATATACTGAATGTAAAACTGTTAGTTTTATTTTGTAAGTGATTAAATGAATATTGAATGTTCCTACCATGTGCTGGATATAGCACAGTAGCAAGGAACTCCTGACCTGAGTCACACCAGGGACTGAGAACTTACTATCATATAAGAACTCTGAGAAGAGTGTGCAGTTCTCCAGTCGGTGTGGGAAGCAGAAAAGTAAAAACTTGGTGTCCTACCTCAAAGAATGTGATTTAATAGTAGAGATGAAAAATATATACATAGAAAATAAAAAATTGAGTAAGGAGAGACCGAAGTGCTCAAAAAAAGTTGAGAAGTTAAAAAAAAAAATCTGGCTTTAGGGATAGCATCAATTTCATTAAGTAAGTGACAGTTGTAGCAAATACTTGAAGGACCAGTAGAAAATCCCAGTAGGAGGAAATGAGATAAGGGATAGAATATTCTCGTCAGGTGGAACAGCATGAGGATTACTCTTACTTGGCCAAATTATATATGGAGTTTTATAGCCAATTGTAGGCACTGATCTTCATGAAAAACAATGACAAACGAAAACACTGTACAGAACAGGGTAGCCAGGATGGCACAGGGTTTTAAAAATCATGTGATATGGCAATAGATGAAGGTTCTGAAGACATTTATCCTCAAATAAAAGAGAAGTAATTAAAGGAGATATGAGAGCTATCTTCACATACTTGAAAGTCATAATGTGAGGGAGGACTTAGACATAGTCTGCGTGGTGCTAGTATCATCATTAGGGACTAGAGGGTGGATTGACTTCAACATTAGAAGTACATTTCTAACAGCAAAAGCTATCTGAAAATGGAAAGAACAGCCTCACAGGAAGCCCTTCAAGCAAGGCAACAGGGATAGTGGGTGGAACCATATTATCAGAGTCCAAGTCTTGTAAATTGTATAATCATTGCTGCTTAACCTGTCTAATCTTCTGTCTCCTCATCTCTAAAATGGGAAAAATTATTTCCACAGAGCCATTCTGAGCATTGGATGAGTGCCTAACCTGGTGCCTGACATTGATGTTCTATAAATTTAGCAAGCCAGAGACTGAGCAATCTCCTAACAAAAAAGTCATTATAGACGCAGATCGCAGCATAAAAATGATAATTTAAAGCTGATCAAACTTGTAATCTCTCTACTTACTCAATTCTAAAGCAAATAAATTAAGAAAGTCGAGCTATTTGGAGATAGTTAAGTTGTACCAATCAAAAACAGGACATGAAGCTGATGGCTACAAAAATGGCGGAGTTTTAAGAGTCATAGGATGAGTCAAGGTAGTTTAAGCACTAACAGAGCCAAGAAATTTCCTCACACTTCAAGAAACAGTATTAAATGATAGACAGATGTTAAGAAATAGTACAATGGACTTTGTGAAAATGTGGGTCATTGGTAATTTTCCAAAGAGCTTAGTTCAGAAGTCAGATGGCAATAGCTTAAGAGATGACTAGAGTTGAGAATATGGAAGTAACTAGTGAACTGTACACTTCTGATAAGTATATTTATCATATATCAGATGCTTCACTAAACAATTAATGCAGTGGTTAAAAGAAATTGGAAAATACTGTTCTATAGACAGGATTTACTGGGTACCTAGACATGAAGTTTTGGGAGAAGAACTACTTGTGGGTACTTAATAAATAGAATCAGTTCTAAAATTAGACATTTCTCTAAGGAGTTCTGGTTCATTTTATTGGGAACAATACATAGACACCAAAACTTGGGCACTAGGAGTGATTTTTACTATGTGGGTATCCTTATTTCCAGGCTTGTTCAGTGAAAACATAATTATATATATATATATATATATATATATATATATATATATATATACATATATATATATATATATATGCAGATAGTACCCAGCATATCATGAATACAAATTTTGATGTATATCTCTATCTACCAACCTACTTTATCTATGTACCTACCTACCTACCTCAATTTTCAAGTAAGAATTTATCTCCTATGGTAATGGAAATAGAAACAAAATAAATAAGTAGGATCTAATTAAACTTGAAAGCTTTTGCACAGCAAAGGAAATTATAAGTAAAAAAAGAAGAAAAAACCAACAGGAGAAAATGTTTGCAAATAATATGACGGACAAGGGACTAGTTTCCAAGATACACAAAGAGTACATGCAACTCAGTATAAAACAAAAAAAAATTAAAAATGGGCAGAAGAACTAAACAGAAATTTATCCAAAGAAGACATACAGATGGCCACCAGACACATGAAGAAAATGCTCAACATTTGCTAACTATTAGAGAAATACAAGTCAAAACTACAATGAGATATCACCTCATAATAGCCAGAATGGTCATGATTAAAAAGTTTACAAATAATAAATTCTGGAGAGGGTGTGGAGAAAATGGAATCTTCTTATACTGTTGATGTGAATATAATTTGGTTCAGCCACTTTGGAGAACAGTATGGAGGTTCCTTAAAAAACTAAAAATGGAGTTACCATATGACATTTTACTTCTGAAACAGATCCTTTAATACCTACTTTACTAAAAATATGCCAATCCTCACTCAAGTTTTTCTTTATTTGACATGAATTTACTGCATCCTTGATCTTGAATGATCATTTTCTTGAGTACAAATTCTAGTTAAAAGTTATTATCTGCAGCTTCTTTTTATCTTTCTTGGTTTAAGTTATTTTTCTCTCCTCTGCCTGTGGATTAGCAAACTGCATCCATTTTAGATCTTTAAATACTACCAGTCTAATACTCCTCCTTCTCTAAAAGAATTCTGAATAGATAGATATGTGTTAGACCATTTTTACAATATTTAATAGTATTACTATTGCCATCTCTTAACCTCTTTTATAATTTCCATCTATTGTTTTTCTATGTTACACGTAACATAATTTCTTAAGATATGTCTTCCAATGCATTGTCTCAAATTTTCATTGAATTTTTAATTATAATAATTATATCTTTCATTTTTAAAAAATGCTATTTTGTTCTCATAAGAAAATTAAATTTTGTTATTTGCAGGACCATGTGGTGTTGGAGAAGACTCTTGAGAGTCCCTTGGACTGCAAGGAGATCCAACCAGTCCATCCTAAAGGAGATCAGTCCTGGGTGTTCATTGGAAGGACTGATGCTGAAGCTGAAACTCCAATACTTTGGCTACCTCATGCGAAGAGTTGACTCATTGGAAAAGACCTTGATGCTGGGAGGGATTGGGGGCAGGAGGAGAAGGGGACGACAGAGGATGAGATGGCTGGATGGCATCACCGACTCGATGGACATGAGTTTGAGTAAACTCCAGGAGTTGGTGATGGGCAGGGAGGCCTGGCATGCTGCTATTCATGGGGTCGCAAAGAGTCAGACATGATTGAGTGACTGAACTGAACTGAAGTCACTAAACAGTAATTCAGAGTCAATGACCACATTTGATCTAGGCTAGATCATGGGGAAACTACTAAAGGCTGATGACTCCCAAAGTAGTAAAATAAAATCAACAACAAACAACTATAACTCTCAGTTGAATATGTGACTAGATTTTACTTTGAATGCTATCCCCAATTTATAGCAATTGTAAGCATCAAAACCCATTAAAAAAAAAACTCACACTATCTGTAGATGTGAACCTGTAAAAATGGCACACTGTTAGATAATTTTATGTTATTATGAAAAAATGCTGAGGACAACGGAGAGAATTGCAATATTTTCTCTATAGAGTAACAACCAAGTTTATCATTAGATTTTGCAATCACATCTCTTAGGACAACTTTCTAAGAATATAAAGTCCATGGAGTGTGGGAGAGTATTTTGGCTGTTCAGTATCAGCACTGCCTTCATAAATAGTACTAGTAGCCAAATCAACAACTCCTTGTCAAAGATTTATATTTTTTAATTCCCTCCTCCAAATATATATATATATATATATATATGTATGTATATATAATATATTTCTTAAGGACTTGGCTTCATCTTCACTGAGTAGGATTTCTTTGAAAGGACTGAATTATTATATTTAAACTTTTCTTTAAAATGGATATTTTGATTCAACGTATATAAAATACCCAGGGTTTTCCCTTAGTAACTATAGTTCTTTTTAAAAAATATTTCACAATATATAGAAAGCAAGCTATACCATTACAAAAAATTCATAAAATTTAAGGAAACCTCTTAAGATATATATATGGAGCATCTAATATGTAACTAGCATCAATTCCATAATGATTTCACAGTTACTTTTTGTTTTATCTACAGTTATCACTTTGGTTCAGAAATATTACTACTGGTGCAGTGATGAGTTATTTTGTTCATCTTTGGAATAAGAATTTAATTAAAAAATCATGCACAAACATATGTACATAATTGAAAAAGTTCTAAAGTATCTAATGCTGCAATATGGGTAAGGAGTATTTCTAAATGGTTAGAATTGAGCTGTTTATCTTTTGCCTTTTTAATTTATGCATATATTTTTTAAGTTTATTTTTTAATTGAAGGATAATTGCAGAATTTGTTTTCTGCCAAATCTTAATTGTTTAAAATTTTAAGAGTATGCAAAATATTTGTAAATAAAAACAAAAAGTAAAATCATTTCTTATCCAAAACAAGTTCTAAAACAATTATCATAAAGTCTACCCGTCTAATATTTAAGGTTCTTTGGAAGTTATACTTCAAAAGTTTATGAAATCATGATCAGTTTATACTTAAGGCTCAAGTTTTAAAACCATGACTAAATATATAGAGAATTTGAAAATTGTAGTTAGAGCTAACGTGTTTGCTAGTAGAAATATTTTGTGAGCCACAAACATAATTTGACTTTTTTAGTAGCCACATTCAAACATGTGAAACTTGTGAACATGTGAACTTGTAAAGAAACATGTGAACTTAATTTTGAAAATGTGTTTTATTTAACTCCCTATATCTAAAATATTATTATTTTCATGTCTAGGAGACCCATCTAACCTTGGCACTACTTCAGATTAGGAAATGTAAACCTAAGATTTATTGTTAAGTCAGGACTCTCAGAGTGTATTAGTGGGATCTTTCTTAAGTAATAATTCTTGGCTCCCAACAAACATAATCTCTTTTTGGGAAAAAAAAAAATGTCCTCCATTTGGTTGCTCAGGATACCCATAAATTAAGTTCAATCAAATATAAACTCACAGTGAAAAATAAAAGGCCAAATAAGCAAATACCATGACTTTAAGACAGCTACAAGTTTAATTAATTTGAGCTTTAGAAATGTCAGATCACAGATTTATTAGATACATTAATATAACATAAGAAAAATTAAGAAAAAAACAGATGCATTTTTGAAGCAAAGAATAAGAAAATACCTATTTTTAAAAACCCAAAGCAGAATAAAAGAACAAAACAATATGGCATGAAACAATCAATGGATGGGTCACTGAAGGAATCAAAGAGGAAATAAAAAAATACCTAGAGACAAATGAAAATGAAAACACATTTTCCTTATCCAAGGAAACCAAAAAAAATCTCAAATAAACAACCTATACTCACACCTAAAGAAACCAGAGAAAGAAGAACAAACAAAACCCAAAGTTAGTAGGAGAGAAATCATAAACATCAGAGTAGAAATAAATGAAAGATACTAAAAAAAAAAAAAAAGATCAGTAAAACTAAAAGCCGATTTTTTTAAAAGAAAGATAATTTTTTAATGTGTGCATCATATTTTGTGTAAATGTGTATTTTCAAGGAATCAGTTCAGTTCAGTCACTTAGTCATGTCTGACTCTTTGCGACCCCATGAATCACAGCACGCCAGGCCTCCCTGTCCATCACCAACTCCCGGAGTCTACCCAAACCCATGTCCATCGAGTTGGTGATGCCATCCAGCCATCTCATCCTCTGTCATCCCCTTCTCCTCCTTCCCCCGATCCTTCCCAGCATTAGAGTCTTTTCCAATGAGTCAACTCTTTGCATGAGGTGGCCAAAGTATTGGAGTTTCAGCTTCAGCACAAGTCCTTCCAATGAACACCCAGGACTGATCTTTAGGATGGACTGGTTGGATCTCTTTGCAGTCCAAGGGACTCTCAAGAGTCTTCTCCAACACCACAGTTCAAAAGCATCAATTCTTTGGCCCTCAGCCTTTTTCACCGTCCACCTCTCACATCCATATATGACTACTGGAAAAACTATAGCCTTGACTAGATGGACATTTGTTGGCAAAGTAATGTCTCTGCTTTTAAATATGCTGTCTAGGTTGGTCATAACTTTCCTTCCAAGGAGTAAGCGTCTTTTAATTTCATGGCTGCAATCACCATCTGCAGTGACTTTGGAGCCCCCCAAAATAAAGTCTGACACTGTTTCCACTGTTTCCCTATCTATTTCCCAAGAAGTGATGGGACCAGATGCCATGATCTTAGTTTTCTAAATGCTGAGCTTTAAGCCAACTTTTTCACTCTCCTTCACTTTCCTCAAGAGGCTTTTTAGTTCCTCTTCACTTTCTACCATAAGGGTGGTGTCATCTGCATATCTGAGGTTATTGATATTTCTCCCAGCAATCTTGATTCCAGCTTGAGCTTCCTCCAGTCCAGCGTTTCTCATGATGTATTCTGCCTAGAAGTTAAATAAACAGGGTGACAATATACAGCCTTGATGTACTCCTTTTCCTATTTGGAACCAGTCTGTTGTTCCATGCCCAGTTCTAACTGTTGCTTCCTGACCTGCATACAGGTTTCTCAAGAGACAGGTCAGCAATCAAATACATTTAAAATGTCATTATTGTGTCTGGCTCAGCTCATGTAAAAAGAAAGTTCTCAACTCTATTAGTACCAGTGTCTGTGGGAAGACATGAGATTAGGGAGGTATTTCAGAGATATTACCAGAAGGCTTTGGTGAGCAGTGGAGGAATGAGAAGAACTCAAAGATGATGCCAGGGTGAAATTAACTCATGTCACAGGAAGAATCCCAGCTCAATATATCATGTAGTGACAAAATCTGTATGGGAATGAGAGATTAATTATTTATCAAAACTTTAATTACATTTTAAATCAATCACTTATCTCAAGCCCAATAGCTACAACTAGGTACAGAATCTAAAGAGTTGGCTCTATTATCTTCTATCTTATCAATATATATGTACTGAGTTAATTGTTGTTGTTCAGTCACCCAGTTGTGTCTGACTGTTTGTGACTGCTGCAGGCCAGGCCTCCCTGTCCCTCATCACCTTCTGCAATTTTCCCAAGTTCATGTCCACTGCATATTGAGATGATACTACATATTTAATAAAAATTACAATTACATTGCATTAATTCTTGTATTTGCACATGGTCCAGAAGATGGAGCTTCTGGACTTCCTTCTGATGGACTTCCTTATCAGTCAATAAAACTAGTTTCTAGACTCAGAGCTTCTTCAGTAGTACAATAAAATGTTAAGAATCACTGTCTATAATAATACATTAAGAATCATCCTGTATATCCATATCTATGAAATGGTGATCTGCTTCTGCTATAATTTAATGTAAATGTATGTGATGCAATATTGAAATATTTGACAGCAAGTAGCTGTATACGGTTTTTCAACATTGTAATATGTCTGTCTGCTGTTGATGTGCTGTACTATATAAATGTTAATTTTTAACAAAGTGCCTCTTAGCATCTAGATCTGGATTTTACTCTCTCACTCTCTCATACACACAAACATCATAACACTTACCCAGTGCTAATTATTTCAAGCACTTATATTTCACTCCTCATATTTTTCATGGTTTAAATAAAGCTATATTCCAATTTTTTCAATGATTTAAGTTCAAGTACCTCATCACTTTCTTGATCTTAATGTTATAATGGTATAGTTGTAAGAATTTTTTCTGCAATCCTCATTTTTCCCATTATTATATTCACACATTCTGAATTGATCTCCTATAAGTGAACTACTCTAAGAACACATATTAGAACGTGTATTTCATATTTCTAACTCTCATTTATAAAATAAGATTTATAGACACGGTAGATGAATTTGCAAGCTAACCATAAAAAGTTGCATCTAAAA
Organism: Muntiacus reevesi; assembly: GCF_963930625.1. Classification (NCBI taxonomy): domain Eukaryota; kingdom Metazoa; phylum Chordata; class Mammalia; order Artiodactyla; family Cervidae; genus Muntiacus; species Muntiacus reevesi. Next base: position 35,338,399 of record NC_089267.1, on the reverse strand, counting down.
TTTATAAAGTCTTCTTGACAATTTATCATCATTATAATACTGTCTTTTCTGAGACAGTAACATATTATTGCATTAATTTATTTACAGTATTAATTTATTGAAATGCTAATAGCAGTGAAAATTTAGAAGTATCCATTTTTCTCCATTGCTCATTGAATTGAAAAACCTGTTGTATAATGTGCCAGCAGAAAAGAATTGTAGCATTTATCCACTTTACTGGAAGCTCCAAATCATGATTAGATTTAAGAGGTAAAAAATAAACAATTTTGAAGCCTATTCCCATCCATGTTAGTTGCCCCTGTACTAGAGTTTTAAGGTTTTATTCTTATCTATCAGCTTGGGGGAAATGGTGGGCTGATTCCAGTCTTCTGCTTAATTTCTATTGAGCTAGCTGCCATTGTCATTAACATTTATTCATATATTTAGCAAATACTTACTGAACTCCTACTATGTAATGAGCAAGGCTTTAGGTACCAGGAACACAGTAGTTGTTCAGTCGCTATGTTGTGTCTGAGTCAGTGAATTCATAAACATAGCACGCCAGGCTTCCCTGTCCTTCGTTATGTCTCTGAATTTCCTTAAACTCATGTCCATTGAGTCAGTGGTGTCATCCAACCATCTCATCCTCTGTCATCCCCTTCTCTTGCCCTCAATTTTTGCCAGCATCAGGGTCTTTTCCAGCAAGTCAGCTCTTCATATCAGGTGGCCAAACTATTGGAGCTTCAGCTTCAGCATCAGTCCTTCCAATGAATATTCAGGATTGAAGACAAATTGCTATCTTATGAAGATTACATTCTAGAAATCCCTGTCATTTACATAGTTTAAATAAGGTAGTCTTACTTTTTTTTTCAATTGTGGAACTCAATGAACACATAAAGATATAACTTATAATTAAGTACCAAAAAGTGATCTGATGGAGAATAAACAGAAGAGTGTAATAGAGTAGGCCAATGTGGCTATACTGAAGCAAGGGTGGCTGTCACTGATTGGCAATGACAGGGAAAATATGGGTTAAAGTCAAGTTCTGTGATAACCTAGGGACTTGAAAGAAATTTAAATTGTGTTCTATTGGAATGGGAAGCCAGTGGACTCTGATTCTTGGAATATAAATACTTTTGTGTTTGTTTAAAATCTAGATTCTAAGAGGTAATTTGTAAAAAATGAACCCTAATTGTATAGTAAGCCACAAATTATGTCTCTCTGGATCATGAAAAGAATGACATGATCTGAGTTACCTTTTATAAAAATCCTTTTGGTTCCTCTTGACTTACAGGGTGAGGGTTAAGAGAGAAAACAAGACCAGGTAGTTCAGACTTGAATTAAGTGGTTTGTAAAAGTAATGAAAAGTGCATGTAGAATATATTTTGGAGACAACCAGCTGGATTAGTTTATATGTGGATTACACATATCCACATTACATGTAGATTATACACATGCAAAGTGCAGAGGAAAAAAGATCAGTTAAAGATACCTGTGAGGTTTCTGGCCTGAAATTCTTGAGAGCTTCCTGGTGGCTCAGATGGTAAAGAATCTGCCTGCAATGCAGGAGAACAGGGTTCGATCCCTGGATTGGGGAGATCCGCTGGAGGAGTCTGGCAACCCACTCCAGTATTCTTGCCTGTCAGCCTACAGTCCAGGGTCACAAAGAGTCAGACATGACTGAGTGACTAAGCACACACACCGTTTATTGAGAAGGCAATGACTGGAGGAGGAGCAAGTTTGGGATCATGGATACTTTTGGCAGATGAGAGTTGTGTACTGAGTAAAGTTCAACTAGTTGTCAGGTATGGGACTAGGATGAGGCGAGTGTGTGGTACTTGACTTAGGTGCAAAATTTAAGGGGTATCAAAAAACTTAGTAATCAAAGTAAATGCTATTTTAGTGCAATAGTTTAAATATATTTTCAAGAATCAAAAATTAATCATGGGCAAAATATAAAAAGTATAAATAAAGACAGGACCAGAAACAGTGTCATGCACTGTAGCAAGAGTCTGAGGCAGAAGGAAAAAGATGTGCATAGCTGACATTTAACAACTATTACACTGAAATCATAACTAGTCTTTCATGGGGACAGAGTTTCAGTGTAGAAAGGTAACAAGCTTAGGAGATATATAGTGTTGAGAGTCGTACAACAATGTGAATGTACCACTGAACTGTATAGTTTAATATGGTTAAAATAGTAGGTTTTATATGAAGTGACTTTTATCACAGAAAAAAATTTTAAAAATCTATTCAATATTAAGTAATAGTTAATATTTAATTACATCATTCACATCCCCTTAATCTTGGCCCTGCTGATTGTGCATGGCATAAATACAAATGTCACCACCTCATTACAGTTGTGTGAATGGTGCTCCAGGAACTGGATTATGTACAATCTCCATGGCAATTCATAGTGACCCTGTGTGTACACTAAAACCTCCCTGACAAAAAAGCATCAGTAATATATTTCATCTTTTGTGCTCAACATCAATAATTATTACAGAAATGCAAATCAAAACTACAATGAAGTATCACTTCACACTGGTCAGAATGGTCATCACCAAAAAGTCTGCAAATAATAAATATTGAAGAGGATGTGGAGAAAAGAAAATCTTCCTACACTGTTGGTGGGAATGTAAATCGATGCAGCCACAATGGAAAACGTATTGAAGTTCCTTAAACACAAAAAATAAAATTATGATAAGATCCATCAATTCCACTACCGGGCACATTTCTGGAAAATATTTAAATTCTAATTTGAAAAGATACATGCAATATGACCCAGCAATCCCACTCCTGGGCCTATACCCAGAGAAAATAATAATCTGAAAAGCTACACGCAGCCCAATGTTCATTGCAGCACTATTTACATCAGCCAGGACATAGAAACAACCTAAATGTCCATCAACCAGAGGAATGGATAAAGAATATATGGAACATATAGAAAAGGGAATATTACTCAGCATAGGAACAAAATAATGCCATTTGAAGCAATGTGGATAGAACTAGAGATTGTCATACTGTATAAAGTCAGACACAGAAAGACAAATATTGCATGATAACACATACATGGAATCCAAAAAACAAACAAACAAAAAAAGGTACCAATGAATTTATTTACAAAACAAAAATAGAGTCACAGATGTTGTAAACAAACATAGCTATCAGGGGATGGGTGGAGGGATAAATTGGGAGACTGGAATTGACATATATCTACTACTGTATATAAAATAGATAACTAATAAGAACCTGGAGTATAGTACAGGAACTCTACTCAATAATCTGTAATGTCCTATATGGGAAATAATCTAAAAAAAGACTGAATATATGTATATGCATAACTGAACCACTTTGCTGTACCCCTGAAATTGACAACAGTGTAAGTCAACTCTGTTGTTCAGTTGCTCAGTTGTGTCTGATTCTTTGCAACCCCATGGACTGCAGCACACCAGGCTTCCCTGTCCTTCACCATCTGGAGTTGCTCAAACTCATGTCCATTGAGTCTGTGATGTCATCCAACCATCTTGTCCTCTTCTCCTCCTCCCTTCAATCTTTCCCAGCATCAGTCTTTTCCAATGAGTTGGCTCTTCACATCAGGTGGCCAAAGTATTGAAGCTGAAGCTTCAGCATCAGTCCTTCCAATGAATATTTAGTTGATTTCCTTTAGGATTGACTGATTTAATCTCCTTGCAGACCAAGGGACTCTCAAGAGTCATCTCCAGCACCACAGTTCAAAGGCATCAATTTTTTGGCACTCAGCCTTTTTTTATTGTCCAGGTCTCACATCCATACATAACTACCAGAAAAACCATAGCTTTGACGATATGGACCTTTGTCACCAAAATAACATCTCTGCTTTTTAATAAGCTATCTAGGTTTGTCATTACTTATCTACCAAGGAGTAAGTGTGGTTTAATTTCATGACAGCAGTCACCATCCACTGATTTTGGAGCCCAAGAAAATAAAGTCTGTTACCATTTCCACTGTTTCCCCATCTATTTGCCATGAAGTGATGGGGCCAGATGCCTTGGTCTTAGTTTTTTGAATGTTGATTTTTAAGCCAGCGTTTTCACTGTACTCCAATTAAAAATTTTAAAAAACCATGAGTACATGGAGTTACAAGAATACAAGTCATGGAACATCACCATTTGTAGATGTAGAAATGTAGAATGTAGAAATGTAGAACATGCCATTTGTAGCAACATGAGCAAACCTAGAGATTATCATACCAAGTGAAGCAAGTCAGACAGAGAAAGACAAATATTATATGATATCACTTATATGTTGAATCTTAAAAAAGATACAAATAAACTTATTTGCAAAACACAGACTTACCAACATAGAAAGCAAACATATGGTTACCAAAGAGGAAAGAGAGTGAGAAATAAATTAGGAGGTTGGGATTGACATATACACATTCCTATATATAAGATAGATAATTGACAAGGACTTACTGTATAGCACAGAGAACTAGACTCAGTATTTTGTAATATTTTATAAGGAAAAATAATCTGAAAAAGAATATATATAGATATATTTACATATCCATATCTCTCTATATATCACTGTGCTGTACACTACAGCTAAAACTAACACAACATTGTAAAGCAAATACACTTATATATATATATATGTATTTTATCTTTTGGATATACATATTTGGATATGTATATTTTGGATATAGATATTATATCCATCTCATGACTTCAACTAAAACAACAGTACAGCTCATCACATTACTACTATATATATTCTCTTACAAATACATATATATACATATACACCAAATATACCAATACACACACAAACACATAGATTTACTGATCTCCAAGTCTGTATCAGGCTGTCTACCAAATGTTTTATATTTAATTTATATTAAATTTAATAATTTAACCTATATAACAACATTGTAATATGGATGAAGAGGAACACAAATTGAAACCATTAATGGGATCCCATTTTTGTTCATGTATAATAGATACAGAGTATTTTATTATCACTAGTATTAATGAGACTATAGAAATCAATTGGCTTCATATATTACTCTGTGTTGATTAGTATTATTTTTATAAAGTGCCATCTGGGGATGTGGCTCCTAAGACAGAAATATATGTATTGACCTGAAACTTCTGTTTTATTTATTTAATATGAGCTCCTGAAGATGTAATACTCTTCAACAACTAAGTTGATTATAATGATGAACATTCTTAGGAATCAGTGAACTGAAATAGACAGGAATGGGCAAATTCAATTTAGATGACCATTATATCTACTAACGTGGGCAATAATCCCATAGAAGAAATGGAGTAGCCCTCATAATCAACAAAAGAGTACAAAATGCAGTACTTGGGTGCAACCTCAAAAATTACAGACTGACCTCTGTTAGTTTCCAAGGCAAGCCATTCAACATTACAGTAATTCAAGTCTATGTTCCTACCACTGATGCTGAAGAAGCTGAAGTTGATCAGTTCTATGAAGACCTGGAAGATCTCCTAGAACTAACACCAAAAAATTATGTTCTATTCATCACTGGGGATTGGAATGTAAAAGTAGGAAGTCAAGAGAGACATGGAGTAATAATAGGCAAGTTTGGCCTTGGAGAACAAAACGAAGCAGGGCAAAGGCTAACTGAATTCTCCTGCCAAGAGAATGCCCTGGTCATAGCAAATAACCTTTTTCAACAACAGGAGAGACTATTTTACACATGCAAGTCACCAAATAGTCAATAAGAAACCAAATTGATTACATTGTTTGTAGCCGAAGATGGAAAAGTTGTATATAGCCAGCAAAAACAGGACCTGGAGCTGACTCTGGCTCAGATCACTAGCTAGCTTCTCATAGCAAAATTCGGGCTTAATTGAAAGAAAGTGGTGACAACTACATGTCAGCAAGGTACAACTTGAATCAAATCCCCTATGAATATGCAGTGAAGGTAACAAATAGATTCAAGGGATTAGATCTAGTAAACAGTGTGCCTGAAGAACTGTGGACGGAGGTCAGTATAACATCACATAGAAGGCAGTGAACAAAACCATCCCAAAGAAAAAGAAAAGCAAGGCAAAGTGTCTGTCTGAGGTGACTTTGCAAATAGTTGAAGAAATAAGAGAAGTGAAAAGCAAGGGAGAAAGGGAAAGGTACATCCAATTAAATGCAGAGTTCTAAAGAATAGCATGGAGAGACAAGAAGGCCTTCTTCAATGAACAGTGTATAAAACTAGAATATAACAACAGAAGGGGAAAGACTAGATCTCTTAAGGAAAATTGAAAATATCAGTGTAACATTTTGGCCAAAGATAGGCCCAATAAAGGACAGAAATGGTATAGACCTAGTAGATGCTGAAGAGATCAAAAAGAGATGGAAAGAATACATGGAATAACTGTACAAAAAAGATCTTAATGAACTGGGTTACTACGATGGGTGATCAGTCACTCTGAGACAGACATTCTAGAGTGTGAAGTCAAATGGACCTTAGAAAGCTCTGCTGTGAATAATGCCAGTGCATGCAATGGAATTCCAGTAGAGCTATTCAAAACCCTAAAGGATGATGCCATCAAGGTGTTGTATTCAGTATGTCAGCAAATCTGGGAGATCCAACAGTGGCCACAGGACTCCTCATCCCAATTGCCAAGAAGGGTAGTACTAAAGAATGGGCTAACCATCAGACAATTGCACTCATCTCCCTTGCTAGTAAGTTCATGTTTAAAATCTTGTATGCTAGGCTTCAACTTTATGTGAAGCAGGAACTTCCAGAAGTCCAAGTTGGTTTAGAAAAGGAAAAGGAACCAGAGATCAAATTACCAGCATTCACTGGATCATAGAGAAAGCAAGGGAATTCCAGAAAAACATCTAACTCTGTTTCATTGATTAAGCTAAAGCCTTTGACTGTGTGGATCATAACAAACTGTGGAAAGCTCTTAAAGAGAGGGGAATACTAGACCATCTTACCCGTCTCCTGAGAAACCTGCATGCAGGTCAAGAAGCAACAGTTAGAATTGTTCCAAGATTGAGAAAGGAGTGACAGGGCTGTCTGTTGTCACACTATTTGTTTAACCTATACACTGAGAACATCATGAGAAACACCAGGCTGGATGAGTTACAAGCTGGAATCAAGATAGGTGGGAGAAATATCAACAACCTCAGATACACAGATGATACCACTCTAATGGCAGAAAGTAAAGAGGAACTAAAGAGCCTCTTCATGAGGGTGAAAGAGGAGAGTGAAAGAGCTGGCTTAACACTAAATATTAAAAAAAACTATAGATAGTATACAAGCTGTTCTTTCAAAACATCCCACCCTCACGTTCTCCCCCAGAGTTCAAAAGTCTATTCTGTACTTCTGTGTCTCTTTTTCTGTTTTGCATATAGGGTTATCGCCACCATCTATCTAAATTCCGTATATATGTGTTAGTATACTGTAATGTTCTTTATCTTTCTGACTTACTTCACTCTGTATAATGGGCTCCAGTTTCATCCATCTCATTAGAACTGATTCAAATGAATTCTTTTTAACGGCTGAGTAATATTCTATGGTGAAACGGACCACCAGCCCAGGTGGGATACATGAGTCAGGTGCTCGGGCCCGGTGCACTGGGAGGACCCTGAGGAGTCGGGTGGGGAGGGAGGTGGGAGGGGGGATCGGGATGGGGAATACGTGTAACTATATGGCTGATTCATGCCAATGTATGACAAAACCCACTGAAATGTTGTAAAGTGATTGGCCTCCAACTAATAAAATAATATTAAAAAAAAAAATAATAAAAAAAAAAAAAAAATAAAAAATAAAAAAAACTAAGATCATGTCATCTGACCCCATTACTTCATGGCAAGCAGAAGGGGGAAAGGTGGAAGTAGTGATAGATTTCCTCTTCTTGGGTTTTAAAATCACTGTGGATGGTGACTGCAGCCATGAAATCAGAAGATGATTGCTTCTTAGCAGGAAAGCTATGACAAACCTAGACTGTGTTGAAAAGCAGAGACATTACTCTGTTGAAAAAGGTATATATAATCAAGGCTATGGTCATCCCAGGGGTCATGTATGGCTGTGAGAGGTGGACTGTAAAAAAGGCAGAGTGCCAACGAATTGATTCCTTTGAACTGTGGTGCTGGAGAAGACTCCTGAAAATCCCTTGGACAGCAAGGAGATCAGATCAGTCAATCTTAAGGGAAATCAATCCTGAATACTCATTGGAAGGACTGATGCTGAAGCTCCAGTATTTTGGTCATCTGATGCTAACAACTGACTCACTGAAAAAGTCCCCGATGCTGGGAAAGACTGAGGGCAGAAGGAGAAGAGGGCATCAGAGGTTGAGTTGGCTGGATGGCATAACGGATGCAATGGACATGAACTTGGGCAAACTCCGAGAGATGGTGAGGGACAGGGAGGCCTGGCATTTTGCAGTCCATGGGGTCACAAAGAGTTGGATAGAAATGAGCAGCTAAGCGCAACACAACACAGCACAGAAAATAATTGGAAAATGTCTAACAACAATAGTGAGTGTGAGACAATGTGGAGGTGTCCTTAGGAAACAATTTATCTAGGAAAATACTCACAATATTTTGTTAATTTGGGGAGGCAAGGGTGACAAACAGATTTTCCAAAAGTTTAAAGGCACCAGACTAATACATCAATTGTTAACCCTGAATGGTGACTGTTCATGACTATATTTTGTTTTCACTAACCTATAATTTCTACTTTTTATCACTAAGATGCTATATTAATAAATATTCAAATTTTAAAGTTAAAGTCCTAACTATAAAACAGATGTTATTATTTATTCAAAATTTCAATGTTTATTATTTTTTAATTAATAAACAAAAACATCCATTTTGTAGTTTGGGCTTTAATTTTAAAATTAATGTTGATTACTTTAATGATCACAGATTCTAAACTTTATAAAAGATATAAACATTCTATTTGCTGGTGGTGGTATCTTTTGTTTTGTTTATAACCAGTTATACAAATTTCTAGGTAAGATAATAACAAAGGGGGGTTGCACGTTCTTCTTCCAGACCCTGATGGAAATGAAGAAGGAGAAATGAAAAATGTGGTGGCCTAATTAGGGAATAGTGCCAAACACAGACATAGAGGAATTGCTGCCAGATATAGTGAAATTTATATGAAGAGTAATTATATTTCTAATTTATAGATTATATAATCTTCTAGTTTATAGGTTATACTTCTAATCACATAATTCTTCTTCAAAAGAGAGACCTAGCATGTTGAGAGAAATTATATAAAGGGAGTATCGGTAAATGCCTTCAAAATTTCCTAATTTCAGCTGGCATTTGGAAACTCCTTGAGGTACTGGGGCTGTTATACTTACACTCCATTTCCAGGATTCAAAACACCTATAGCATTTAAGAGCAATATTGTCTTCATGTTCCTCCCTCCCTTCCCCCTCCAGCCTATGTTTTCTTTAATTTCCTTTAAAGTTCTAAGAGGTTTTTATCCAAATTTTTTCTCTGTATTGGTGTATGTAATCAAAATATCTTGTCTCCTCATCTATCTTTTGCATGCATTATGTGCTGTTTTTTCCCAACAAAAATTTGCACAAGTCCCACATTTAATGCATCATTTTTCTGTTTATGTATCTTTGAAAGGATTCAAATCTATCCAAGCACGCTAAGTGCCAAGCTTAACGATACTAAAGGAGTCTTCTTGGGAGACAAGCGGTCTCTATCTGCAGCGTACACTGCTTACCGAAGCACAAAGATAGGAATCACAGCAGTTCTCTTGTCCGGAACTACACAAGCCAGAAATCTACAGTGACAATTTTAAAGCACTGAAAGAATCCAGAATTCTATAACCAGAGAAAATGTCAAAATAAACAGTAATTAAAGCCCCTTGCAGACAAACAAGACCATAGAATTATTATCAGCAGAACTACTCTACAAGAAATTTTAGAATAAATTCTACAGGTATCTAGTATATATGAAAAGTATATCCAGACAGATATCTAGCATATATGAAAAATGAAGATCTCTGGAAGTGGCTAAAATGCAGGTATATATGAGACATTTTTATTATTTTAAAATTGCATATCTAAAGCAAAAATAGTAGCAATTATTTTGAGTTTATAGTATATGTAAAAGTAAGCTGTATATCAATATTACAAAAGATGGGAGGGAGGAATGAAGATTATACTCAGAAGTTTCTATCTGAAGTACTATGATATTCAAAGTTAGTCTCAGAGCTGGATGATTTGGGTTCATTCAGAAGTTTAAGAAGGGCTTCCCTCGTTGCTCAGATGGTAAAGAATCTGCCTGCAATGCAGGAGACCCTGGTTTGATCCGTGGGTAAGGAAGATCTCCTGGAGGAGGGAATGTACTACCCATTCCAATATTCTTGTCTGGAGAATTTCATGCACAGGAGAACCTGGTAGGCTACAGTTCATGGTGTCACAAAGAGCTGAACACAACTGAGTGGCTAACAGTTGCACTTTTTCAGAATTTTAAGAGGAACGAATGTAACTAAGATGTTTAACATTATAAATGCTACACCAAGAATTACACTCTGCAGGGAGTATTTCTGTCTCACTACTAAACTAGAATCATTTATTTGGAAAAAAAGTTACATATTGTCAGTTGTGTTAAAAACAATAAGTTTCAGAAATGATAATAAATCTTCTCTAGAGGAAATTCAAGTTTAGTCTTATAATCAAGGCTTTTAAATTTTGATCTATCACTTTCTTCTCTTATTAGTAAATTTTAAAAGGTCTGGAGAGGAAATAAGTCCAGCAAAGTTCTACCAGTGAAGCCATCAAAAATCTGTTACAACAACCCAATGAAAGTAGTCCCCCAAAAGGTCAGACATAATTTGCATAAGAAATAAAACCACAAGAGGGAAAATATTAAAAAGGGAGCAGCAAAATTGAGAAAGACACAAAAGAGTATAATAAAGTCTACATGTCATTATAATGATTGTCAATTTTATCAGTTCAAGGCAAAATCAAGTTGGGACCAAACTGATAAACACTTCCAATAAACAAACTGCAGGATTAGTCACTTAGTATGTCTTTAGCTGAACAAATGAATCTTGACTAAATAACCAGTTCAATATTGGCCATTGACTTTGAAGTTTCAAAGACAATGCCTGTACTGTGCTGAGCCATAGTTTGAGGCAAAAGGAAAAGTAATTAACACTAATCTGTCTTTATATGTGATATTTTATTCATGATGCATTTTCTACATTAGTTTTTATTTTTATAAATCTTGCACTATACATTACTTATCTTGATTATTTAATTTTCCAGCACCTCTCTACATTTTATCCCCAAGATAAATTCCTCACCCATCACATTCTAGTTCTGGCTATAAAGGATAATCACAAAGTATTTCCACTGCTAAAATCTTTGCTCTATGTGGTGTTCTAATTGTAAAATAAAACAAAAAGTCACTTGATGTGATGAATGAAATTCCAAATCATATCTACTTTATATTCAGTTAATCATAGGATCCTTCACATACTGGAACTATGATGGTTAGAAGGCATTTAAAGTATGAGCTTTTGTCTTATTATGAAAAAGCAGAACATTTCTTCCCATGAATAACATAAAGGAATAAGGCCAATTAGCAGCTCGGGGTTATTCATTTCCCTGTTTCCAGAGAACAGAGGTCATTGGTTAAAAACGAACTAGAGTATAATTTTTAATTCTCCCTCCCATTATTTCCCCCACCCAATCCCCCTGGGAGAAAGAAGTTGGAAGACTGCCAATCCAGTCAAATTTTCATTGTGAAGAGAATCTTTCAACAATACAGGAGACACAGGTCTTCACCAAATGAGGATACACAGTGTGAGAAAAATTCATACACAGAGAGCCAGGTTTCTTTAACAGCCTTTTTATTGGGTCCTTTATAAAATGTACCATTGTTTATTTTGCTATAGACTTGTGAGAATATGTATTGTCTCTGTTGATAAAGTATCTGATTCTTGTTTGTATCTATCATGCACAGTTGCTATAATTGAAAGATAGATAGAGTTTTAATAAAAATATTGATTGAGAGTGATAATATTTCCTAATAAAGAAATTTCTCCTAATCTATCCTAAACTCACAAAATAGTTTTTAGGGAAAAAAAGACTTTTCGAAGAAAAGTTTGATAAAATACATTCTAACTGCTCCCAAGTTAGTAGATAATTATTTAGTTCATTAGGATGAGAAATTAATTCATTATTAGCTCAAGATGAGTCTTAAATATGTCTAAATCAGAACTGACACTTGGGACATTATAACAGCACAAAAGAAGTAATTTAATTATATTCAAATGTGTTACCTGATCAAGTGACCAAGGCAGGCCTGCTTCTCTCTCTTGATTAAGTGAAACAGAGAAAGAAAAACAGGATGGGGCTCATATTCCAGCAGAGAGTAGAGAATAAAGAGAATAAAATAATCCTGGAGAAAGCAAAGAGAAATAGAGAAAAGAAAGATTTAGCTGACTTGACAAATCTCAGAATAAAATTACTTAAAAGTGTGAAAGATATTTTACTTAATTCCATCTATTTGGTGAGGTTACCCGAGAAGCTGGAGACAGATTTCTGAACCCAAGAACTTTAATTAAGTCAAGTATTGGGGGGGGGGTGGAGGTGGGAGTTATCATTAATTCAATTATCAACAAAAGAAAATATTCAAAATAAAGTTTTACATGTGTGAAATACTCCAATTTCAATGAACAAACAATTCTTCATTAATATTTGCCAAAGCTATAACTTTGGCAAAGATATAACTTTGGCAAAGATATAACTGCTGACTCCCACATATTATCAAATTCATCTTAAATCATTGGTAAAATTTTAATTGACTTCCATGCTATCTATTCTCATTTGTTTCTTAATTATCCTATTCTATTTAGGTTTGCTTATTTTTATAACATGTAATCAAGATTATTCCCTTTGCCATATTGTTTATTCTTTAAAGTTCTTTTGCTAATTTCTTTTTGTACAGTTACATTCTAGTTAACCACATTTTGATCTATTCTTTGTTTATATTTTTACAACATAAATTTAATTCTAGCTTCTCCCGCTGGGTCAAAAATGTTTCCCTTTTTCCTAAAGTATTATTTCCAGGCATATTTAAGTTCCATCCCCTGAGGGTTACTCTTGTTTTATTCAAAACTTTTCCCACATTCAAAAATGAACTGTATTTTTTTTTTTAGTAAAGTTAAGCCACTGAACAGAAAATTTTAAAACACTTTTTCCTAATTTGGGTCTTATTATTTTAAATATTTAAATATTTTTTATTAAATGTATTAGGACAGAAGGGAAATTTTTCACAAAAAATAAGTGACAGTTCTCACAAGGAAATCTATGAAAAATAAAACACATGAGTATCTTGTGTTGAGTATGTTGTAACTTTTTCTTTCCTGTTTGGGACGGTTTGTAATAACCCTTTCTACTTGTTAAATGTCTAGGACTTATGTACTAGGGTATGGTATATAGTATTTTTGATAAAACTGTTTATTTTAATCATTTATGTTTTTCTTCTTTTTGCTTTGAGTGTTTGTCTCTGTGTGTGTGTGTGTGTATGAGTGAGCATGATTAAGACTGTCTTAGTATCTAGAGTTACACAACATTATCTGTAAAAATAGAAATTATTTGCTTTGTCTATACTACCTAAAAAATTCCCAGAACAAATTCTTAGAAATTTCACCATCTCAGGGTTAGTAGGTGCAAATGATTACATACAGAATGGATGGACAACAGGGTCCTACTATATAGCACAGGGAACTATTTCCAATATTTTGGGATAGACCATCATGGAAAAGAAAATAAAAAAGAATATATGATACAATATATATATAGTATATGTTTAACTGAGTCATTTTGCTGTATAGTAGAAATTAACACAACTTGTAAACCAACTATACTTCAATAAAAAAAGAAATCTCATTATCTTGACATTTGATGTAAACAAATTTGGTTTATAAAAGAACTGAGCTAAATATGTTTAGTATTGGCACATGGCAAACGTGTTGTGTAGTGAATGAATCATCTGTCCAAGGTCTAGTCTGACGGTGCTTGTGCTGTATTCTGGCTATGCACACTGCTCTCCTGATCTGTTCCTACACTGGCAGTAACCTTTCAGTGAACCCGTGAAAACAGTAATGTGTTAAGTAGAGCTCTTTCTTAGAAGGCACTGCATGAGCAAATTGTCCAAAAAAAAAAAAAAAAGAGAACTGCTAAAAGTGAAACCACGGCCTTTCTATGTTCCCAAGACTCCACAGGTTTGTTGCTTGGCCTTTCGGGCCTTCAGACTCCTTATCTGCAAAATGTGAGTGCTGACCTGGATCTCTGGTGTTAAACAGTATTTTGTGGTTATTAGGAGGAGTTGCAATGCCTTAAGGGCTGTCTGACAGGATAAGAGAAAGCTTCAACAAAGAGGACCCTGGACTTTCCTGCCATAGATCAGCTGGATGTTCTGACTTTGGTATTATCTACAATTCCACTCATTTCACATGTCAGCAAAGTAATGCTCAAAATTCTTCAAGCTAGGCTTCAATAGTACATGAACTGAGAATTCCCAGATGTTCCAGCTGGATTTAGAAAAGGCGGAGAAACCAGAATTAAATTGTCAACATCCGTTGGATCATAGAAAAAAAATAAAAACAATTCCAGAAAATACTTACTTCTGCTTCATTAACTACACTAAAGCTTTGACTGTGTGGATTTCAACAAACTGTGGAAAATTCTTAGAGATGGGAATATCAGGCCACCTTACCTGCCTCCTAAGACATCTGTATGCAGGTCAAGAAGCAATGGTTAGAACCAGACATGGAACAATAGACTGGTTCCAAATTGGGAGAGCAGTATGTCAAGGCTTTATATTGTCACTCTGCTTATTGAACTTATATGCAGAATACATCATGTGAAATACCGGGCTAGATGAAGCACAGCTGGAATGAAGATTGTCGGGAGAAATATCAATAACCTCAGATATGCAGATGACACCACTCTAATGCTGAAAGAGAAGAAGAACTAAACAGCCTCTTGATGAAGACGGAAGAGGAGAGTGAAAAAGCTGGCTTAAAACTCAACATTCAAAAACTAAGATCATGGCAACCAGACCCACCACTTCATGGGAAATAGATGGGGAAACAACGGAAGCAGTGACAGACTTTATTTTCTTGGGTTCCAAAAATCACTGCAGACTGTGACTGCAGCCATGAAATTAAAAGAGGCTTGCTCCTTGGAAGAAAAGTTATGACAAACACAGACAGCACATTAAAAAGCAAGACATCACTTTTCTGGCAAATATTCATCTAGTCAAAGTTATGGTTTTTCCAGTTGTCATGTATGGATGTGAGAGCTGGACTATAAAGAAAGCTGAGGGCTGGATAATTGATGTTTTTTAACTGTGGTATTGGAGAAGACTCTTAAGAGTCCCTTGGACTGCAAGCAGATCAAACCAGTCAATCCTAAAGGAAATCAGTCCTGAATATTCATTGGAAGGACTGATGTTGAAGCTGAAGCTCCAATATTTTTTCCACCTAATGTGAAGAGCAGACTATTTTTAAAAGGCTCTGATGCTGGGAAAGATAGAAGGCAGGAGGAGAAGGGGGTGACAGAGGATGAGATGTTTGGATGGCCTCACCAACTCAATGGACATGAGTTTGAGCAAGCTTTGAAAGATGGTGAAGAACAGGGAAGCCTGGCCTGCTGCAGTCCATGGGGTCCCAAAGAGTCAGACATGGCTGAGAAACAACAACAACAACAGCTATGGAGAATCCCATGGACAGAGTAGCCTGGTGGCCTATAGCCCATAGGGTCACAAAGAGTCAGACATGACTGAGTGATTAACCCACACACTATGGATATTGGGGTCTCATAGAAGACTTTCAGTGGACACACTTGAAAACCATTTAATGTCCTTTTCTGTTTTAAAAGCTGGTTTTCCTATTGATTAAATATAACACATAAATTATAATAATCAAATTTTAATTGTAGCTTTAAACTTTTGTAAGGTTTCCACATTTATCATCTCATTTAATCGTGTGTTAGGAAGGCAGATGGGACCCCCACTTTGCTGGTAGGAACTAGAGGCTCATCACATAGCCTGTGTTGATAACATGGAGCCTGGAATCCAGACTCCTCCCCCAGCATCTGCTCCTCTCCACCATCTCTCCTTGTCTTAAGTCAGATCCCATGAGATAGTTGCCATTCTCCACTCTGATGTAAACTTGTTCATCTAACAGAACAACCAGGATTAATATTCTTGTGGCACATCTAAATTCAATGTTCCTAAATTACTAATGTCTCTTTATAGGAATTATACAAATAAGATTACCCCAGATTTCTTCATCCTTACCACAGATGTTTTCACCAAGTTTAAGTATAATTAATTAATTGATGCATGCCATTGTGCTGTGTTTAGTTGTTCAATTGTGTCTAACTCTGTGACCCCATGGGTTGTAGTCCACCAGGCTCCTCTGTCCATGGGGATTCTCCAGGCAAGAATACTGGAGTGGGTTGCCAGGCCCTCCTCCAGGGGATCTTCCCAACCCAGGGATCGAACCCAGGGATCGAACCCAGGTCTCCCACATTGCAGGTGGATTCTTTATCATCTGAGCCAATAGGGAAACCCAATTAACATATTAGCAATCTTACAAAAAACTTTCTATTCCCTGTGCAAAACACAGCTGAGTGATGCCCACAGGATAGTTAATGCTTGTATCCCAACTGCAAACTCATCTTTCGTTTTCCTGCACCTATTTTCTCCCATAAACTGTGATTTCCAAGAGTCAGTTGTATTTGTTCCCCAAACTGATCATCCCAGTTTTCCTTGCTATTAAAATCATATAATTATTTGTTACAAAAGCCTATGATATATAACTTTGAAAAAGGTTTTGTGTGTGTGTGTGTGTGTGTGTGTGTGTGTGTGAGAAATGTTGAATGCTTTGGAGATATTTAATGAAGACGAGTCATTAACAATACTTCCAGATTAGTACTGATGGGGAAACCATAACAAAAAACTATAAATATATGGTAGGAGTATCACCCTCAAGAGTAATTATTTTGTTCAATTGTTCTTGTTGCAGTTCAGTAGCTCAGTTGTGTCTGACTCTTTGTGACCCCGTGAATGGGAACCTGCCGGGCTTCCCTGTCCTTCATGATCTCCTAGAGTTTGCTCAGACTATTGTCCATTGAGTCAGTGATCCTATCCAACCATCTTGTCCTCTGTCGTCCCCTTCTCCTCCTGTCTTTAATCTTTCCCAGCGTTGAGGTCTTTTCCAATTGGTCTTAAGCAATGCTAAAAGAGGCTACTATATCACCTATTATTTATCTAATAGATATTCAACTTTTAGCCAAGTCTAATACCAGGTGCTCATTGGACTTATAAGTGGTATTTAAGGGCTGAAGCAACTATTTAGGTACTAGGAGGCTTTGAAAAAAAACAACCTGGAATTGAGGGATGTTTTCATGTACCATTAAACAGTAAAAAAAGAATCATTAACTATTATTTATTGTCATTATAAACACTGTCATCATTGACCCAAGACTTGAAGGTCATACTGTCCAAATTCAGACAAAGGGAAAATCTAGCTGAACTAAAGAATTTGTAAGACTAGATGTAAAGTAGTTATCTTACAATAAAGAAAATTACATCGATCCAGAAAATACTTGCTGTTGATTCAAAGTGAGAGGACAATATAGATATTCAATCTTCAATGCATGTGTTTAAAGTTTGTTACTTAAAACTCTATGATATTAATGTTGACTTACCCTTATTTTCAAAGGAAGATGTCCTGAGAATTAAGACATAAAAAGCAGTCATTAGGGGGACATCTCCTTGATTCACATGTTAATTAAACAATGTTCATATGAATAATACTTAGAGAAGTATACAAAATACCAAGAATTCTGAGAGCACAAATAAAAGACTTCAATTCTTTTTAAGAGTCAGTGATTATCTTGCAGAGCAGATATTTGAGTTGAGGCTAGGAGGAGTTTCAAGGTAAGGAAGAGGTGAAAGCAAGAGAGTGATGTGGAAGAGCCGTGGGAGGAAAGTCACAGGTTGAAAGAGGAAGGAGGGTAGAGGGCAGCGTGGTAATAGAAGACTGGGGAGAGATGGGGTGAAAAGATAGGTTCCCAAGGAAATGGTTTTCATTGTTTCCCCAGGTTCATACTCTCAGTTGATGGATGAGCGGGCAACAAACTAGTGACTATGCAAAAACCATACTCAGATGAATATTGGGAAAACAATGCTTTATGTTGAGACCTAAAAGAGAAGACAACTACCATTTCTTCATTGCTTAATCCAGTACCAGGCATGGAGCTAGGCATTGTTTATGGTCTCAAATGTAATACCTGTGCAATAAATATTACTAATTTCTTCATCTTAAAGATCAGTTAACTGAGCCTTAAAGATCTTCTGTGACTTCCTTCAAAATTCCCTAACCAATGGTAGCAACCTGGGACTTAACTCCAGAAGGCCACACAGATAAGTAATTAGCCATCTAGACCCCCTCTCTTTGGTCTCTAGAAAGAACATGAAACCCAGAGCTGTAGCAGTTATGGTCCTCATGGTTATGGGCAAAATTTCATGCAGAGCTGTGTGGGAGGAATAAGATGGGAGTAGGTAGGCAAAGCGAGTGGTACAGACTTTTGCTGGGACCAAATCAATGGAGACCTAGGCTATGGTTTGGGAGCGACACAGAGGGGTCAAGAATAGAAAGAAGGTGGACCTAGATCTTCTGGAGACCGCACTCCATCCAGAGGTCTGACTGAAATCCTGACTGACTGGAGAAAGCTGACTTTACTGGACTCACTGGTGACCTGTATCCATTAGCCACTCATGCTCTACTCAAGGCCCAGGTTCACTAATGACTCCAGCGGCAGGTACTGGACTCATCTCTACTTTGAATACACTGAACACGGTAGACCTGCCATAGACACATAACAACTCCAGGGAGAGTAAGTGCCACGGCAGCACCTCAGGAATATTCTGCCTCCCCCGACCCACCCTGCCTTGACTGCAAGAGGAGAGGTCCAAGCAGCTCTCACTCACAGCCTAATGGACCACCTCCCTCCCACACCTCCTGCTGTCCATCTTCACATGTGTGAACACCGGTGTGCATTTCCCTAAGGAGGCACTCAAAAGGGTTTATGTGTGATTGTTCTTTGATCCCAGAGAATAAATGAGCAAAGTGATCAGGTGTAAGTTGTGCCTCCTAATTCGCAAATGCTGTCACACATGTGACAGGGAGATAGTAATTATGTGTATGCATTATATCTGCTTCTGAGCGTTTAGTTAATTAATCTTTTAAAAATTATTCTTAGAGTATCTATAAGGAGTGACATTAACCACAAGGCACTTTTGAAACATAATTCTGTGTATAAATAGATGTATAAAGATTGTGCACATTTTGAATGTCATAAACTTCTAATGAAACTTGCTTAGATCTTTCAACCCTTTCAACGGACAAACTATATGGTACTCTCTCAAGTTTTGTCATTGTACTTGTTAATTGTGTATCTGAGAAATTGCTAATTATATATATGCATGATAAAATATATAAATTTGTAATTATTAGGAATATAATTATATTAATAACTTTAAATTTTAATATAATATTGCAAAAAATACAATAATACCATTGTATTATTAAACTTTGTTGTAATCAAAGGCATTAGTTATTGGACTCTATTAGAGGTTTTCATTGAGGAAGTGGTTTCAATTCATCTTTCTAGTTTATATTTTAGAAAAATAATAGGAATCTACAAAACAGTTATAATACTATTTGTTTAATTTACCCAAATTGTAGTAAACTTTAGGAAGCCAGATCACATTATTTTAAATGTTTTAAATTCTTCTCCCAAAGAAAGAAAGACCTGTTAAAAAGCCTTATTGTACCTTGAAACATACAATACCTTGCTTGTCATGATGCACTTATGCAAACTACAATATAAATTTAGTTCCTGGCAGAATGATTAATGTATTTATATCAACCCTTAGGGAACATTGTGGCAAGTGGGTTACAAGTGTCTTTTATCTGCTATGCCATGGAATCATTATTCTCTTGCTTTCATGATTCAGGCCTGGGTCTTAGAGAAGTCAAAAGAGTATGGTTCAGGTGTCTCAAAAACATCTTATAGCTAGTGTGAAAAATAAGACTCCCTGAAACCAATGTTTCAAATTATACCAGTGCTTGCGTAATTATTACGGGAGCAATGAAAGAGATTTATGTAAGGGGCAAATGATTGGCTTAAGATTCCCAAATGGGCACTAGTCAAGTTAAGAAACCTGTTTCAGAGGTGGAACTACTTAGATCTCATCATCCTATGTTCACATCGGATTGTTAGTCTTGCATTGTACTTCTTTTCTTAATTGGAGAATAATTGTTTACAATGTTGTGTTGGTTTCTGCCACACTTTTGACTTACAATAATAAGAGGCATGTCCATAGTTTTCTTTTTAAAATCTTTTCAATGTTTGTAACAGAATCAGCATATTGTACTTAGACTGCATATTTTTGAAAGGAAGAATTTTGTCTGGGATAGCATATTAGAATTTACTTTTGGTAAAAATAAACAAATACAACTTCCCTGACTAGAAAATTTATTCCTTACCACTACAAACAAAATTTACTACTCAATTTTTCTTTTTCTATACAGAAGTCTCTGTTTTCATCCAAAATATATTTTTGCCCTCTATCATAGTCCTTTTTTCTTTGGGTGATGGGAAGCTTTTTTGATTGCAAATTAATTTTGTGAGATACAATCTCATTTCAGTCAATCATCAGAAGTCTTTTTCATTTCCAGTGAGATTTTTTTCTCTCAATAATTCCTGCCCAAGAACAGAGTAGCTTAGCAGAGTTTCATCAGCAGTTCTTCTTGTATAATTAAACTCATCAAGTATACCTTGAAGGTAAAAGTGTTAGTCACTAAGTCCTGTATAACTCTTTGTGACCCCTTGGACTGTAGCCCTCCAGGCCCTCCATGAAATTCTCCAGGCAAGAATACTGCAGAGGGTACTTGTTCCCTTCCCTAGGGCAAGTATACCTTGATGTAAGTCAAATTAAGGTTTAATGAAATAGAGACACTAAATAAAAGAGATGATGAAGAAATGACCAAGGAGTCTACAGGAAAGTCAGAAGATAATAAAATCATGGAAACTAAAGATGAAAGGAATTTCAAAAGAACACTGTAAAACATTCGCAAATGATTCAAGGTCAAGTTTTCTTTTTGAAATTCTTTCTTTCCTTCCATGATACCACATTCTTTCTCTCTTTTTTTTTTTTTTGGTTTATTTGTTTTAAACTTTATAGCTATTCTTCAGTCTTCTTTGCAGACTTGTCCTTCCTTTTAGAATGGCTCAGGCCAAATCTTGGGCCTCCCATCTTATCTATGTATAGTCCTTAACTGACCTAATTCAATCCCAAGAGCATAAACAACCTCTATCTGCTAATGCTCCCAAATCTGCATCACCAAGCTCTGCTCCTCCAATGACGTTCTGACTTGTGTAGATACAAAGTCTTCTCTTATATCTACATAGAATAAATAAGAATTTGCAATAGGATCTCTTTTGGGGATGCAAACGGTGCTTAACAAAGCTTTATTTTGAGTTATTTTTGTCATAAAATATGTATAACAAAACTTAGCATTCAAACTATTTTCAGGAGTGCAATTCAGTGGCTTTGCTTATATTCACATTGCTGTGCAACCATCACAATCAGTTGCAGAACTTTTCATCTCCCCAACTGAAACCCCATACCCATTAAACATCAGCTCCTCAGTCTCTTCTCCAGCTCCTGGAAACCACCATTCTTCTATCTCTTTGAATTTGACTATCCCATGTGCCTCATCTAAGTGGAATCACACAGTATTTGTTCTTTGATTTCTGACTGCATTACTTCACTGTCCTCAAGGCCCATCCATGTTGTAACACGTGTCAGAATTTTCTCCTTAAAATGGGCTGAATAACATTGCATTAATGTATACATCACATTTTATTTATCATTTTGAGTGCTTTGAGTATGAGAATAATCTACACATACATACTAAAAGATAAGTGCTTAGTAGCATCATCGTATATATTACTGATAGTATAAAGACAATCTACTTCCCCATTCATGAGGGAAATAGCTAAAAAGTTATGGATTATAAAAAGGATACAATGTCCTTTAATAAATGTAAAATAAATGAATCATAATGAGGTTGTTACGTGCTTTCAGTTCGGATTATAAAATTAGTGTTGCCTCATAAACTGGAAAAGTTAATTAAGTTTTTTGAGTCCACTTTTCTCTTTAAAAAATTAGATAACAAAAAAGAGTCAGATTCACAGACATACTAGTGGTTACCAGAGAGAGAAGTGGAGAGGGGTAAGATAGGGTAAGGGATTAAAGATACAAATTGTTACATACAAAATAAACAGCCAGGATAAATTGTATAACACAGGGAACATAAGTAATATTTTATAACTGTAAATGGAGTATAAACTCTAAAAATTATGATTCACTATATTGTCCACTTGTAAATTATATAAAATTGCATATCAACTATATGTCACTTAAAATAACACAAAATATAAATTTAAAAACTGATAATAGTATTTTTATATAAAGTTATTTGTGATTACTAAATGAAAGACATATACAAAGCAATTGGTTCAACATCTGATGTAAGAGCTGAATAAATGTTCAGTTCAGTTCAGTTCAGTCATACAGTTGTGTCTGACTGTTTGCGACCCCATGAATCGCAGCACGCCAGGCCTCCCTGTCCACCACCAACTCCTGGAGTTTACTCAAACTCATGTCCATTGAGTTGGTGATGCCATCCAGTCATTTCATCCTCTGTCGCCCCTTCTCCTCCTGCCCCTAATCCCTCCCAGCATCAGGGTATTTTCCAATGAGTCAGCTCTTCGCATCAGGTGGCCAAAGTATTGGAGTTTCAGCTGCAGCATCAGTCCTTCCAATGAACACCCAGGACTGATCTCCTTGAGGATGGACTGGTTGGATCTCCTTGCAGTCCACGGGACTCAAGAGTCTTCTCCAACACCACAGTTCAAAAATGTTAGTGATAGTTACTGTTTTCACTGAGAATCAGAGTGTCAACTCCCTGCTAGATAGTAGAGAGGATAAGATAAATAATAAAAAAAAAATCCCTGAATTTGAGGGTCTCACATTCAAATAAACAAAAATACCTAAGTTCTGATATACATGTAGAGTTTTCACTATTTTTAACATATGAAATCAAGTTTCATCCTTAAACATGCAAATAGGTTTATAAAGTAATGTAAAAAGCATAACTTAAGATTCAGGTAGTACACACTGATTACAATTATTCAAACTATATTGTAAGCACAAATGTACACACACAATTCAAATAAAAGGAATTAACATTCCTCAAGATTTTACATGTAAAATTATTTAAAGTCATTAAAAATAAGAATATAAAAACTGACAGTATGTAAAAAAATCATTCTAAGAATCTGAGATATAATTAAGGATCAAGAATTTGGTTTAAAGAAACAGCAATAACTAAGTAAGGTTCTGTCTCTTTCCAGGGTAGAATTGTAGAATGTTCTTATTAATAGAGTTTTAGACATAATTCTGTCCAAAGCCTTCAGTGAGGAATCTGTCCAAAGCCTTCAGTTGGTGAGGAATCTGAAGTTTAGATTCTACTAACCTATAGTCCTGAGGTCTCTGTAAATCATCAATCCACTTCTTAAGAGGCTTTTAGAGCTCAATTTTGGTTACTTTCACACCATCGTGATTATCTGGGTCATGAACATCTTTTATGTACAGTTCTTCTGCGTATTCTTGCCACCTCTTCTTAATATCTTCTGCTTCTGTTAGGTCCATACCATTTCTGTCCTTTATTGAGCCCATTTTTGCATAAAATTTCCCCTTGGTATCTAATTTTCTTGAAGAGGTCTCTAGTCTTTCCCATGCTATTGTTTTCCTCTATTTCTTTGCATTGATGGCTGAGAAAGGCTTTCTTATCTCTCCTTCCTATTCTTTGGGACTCTGCATTCAAATGGGTATATCTTTCCTTTTCTCCTTTGCTTTTCACTTCTCTTCTTTTCATGGCTATTTATTTGTAAGGCCTCTTCAGACAGTCATTTTGCTTTTTTGCATTTCTTTTTCTTGGGGATGGTCTTGCTTCCTGTCTCCTGTACAATGTCATGAACCTCTGTCCATAGTTCATCAGGCACTCTGTCTATCATAACTAGCCCCTTAAATCTATTCCTCACTTCCACTGTATAGTCATAAGGGATTTGATTTAGGTCATACCTGAATGGTCTAGTGGTTTTCTCCACTTTCTTCAATTTCAGTCTGAATTTTGGAATAAGGAGTTCATGGTCTGAGCCACAGTCAGCTCCCAGTCTTGTTTTTGCTGACTATATAGAGCTTCTCCATCTTTGGCTGCAAAAAATATAATAAATCTAATTTTGGTGTTGACAATCTGGTGATGTCCATGTGTAGAGTCTTCTCTTGTGTTATTGGAAGAGGGTGTTTGCTATGACCAGTGCATTCCCTTGGCAGAACTCTATTAGCCTTTGCCCTGCTTCATTCCGTACTCCAAAGCCAAATTTGCCTGTTACTCCAGGTGTTTCTTGGCTTCCTACTTTTGCATTCCAGTCCCCTATGATGAAAAAGACATCTTTTTTAGGTGTTAGTTCTAGAAGGTCTTGTAGGTTTTCATAGAACCGTTCAACTTCAGTTTCTTCAGCGTTACTGGTTGGGGCAAGTACTGCATTTCAGACTCTTTGGTTGACAATGATGGCTACTCCATTTCTTCTAAGGGATTCCTGCCCACAGTAGTAGATATAATGGTCATCTGAGTTAAATTCACCCATTCCAGTCCATCTTAGATCAATGATTCCTAGAATGTCGATGTTCACTCTTGTCATCTCCTGTTTGACCACTTCCAATTTGCCTTGATTCGTGGACCTAACTTTCAGGTACTTTGCAATATTGCTCTTTACAGCATCAAACTTTTCTATCACCAGTCCCATCCACAACTGGGTGTTGTTTTTGCTTTGGCTCCATCCCTTCATTCTTTCTGGAGTTATTTGTTTTACAAACAAAGCTAGTGGAGGTGATGGAATTCCAGTTGAGCTATTTCAAATCCTAAAAGATGATGCTGTGAAAGTGCTGCACTCAATATGCCAGCAAATTTGGAAAAATCAACAGTGGCCACAGGACTGCAAAAGGTCAGTTTTCATTCCAATTCCAAAGAAAGGCAATGCCAAAGAATGCTCAAACTACCACACAACTGAATTCATCTCACACGCTAGTAAAGTAATGCTTAAAATTCTCCAAGCCAGGTTTCAGCGATAGGTGAACCATGAACTTCCAGATGTTCAAACTAGTTTTAGAAAAGGCAGAGGAATGAGAGATCAAATTGCCAACATCCGCTGGATCATTGAAAAAGCAAGAGAGTTCCAGAAAAACATCTATTTCTACTTTAGTCACTATGCCAAAGACTTTGACTGTGTGAATCACAATAAACTGTGGAAAATTCTGGAAGAGATGGGAATACCAGACCACCTGATTTGCCTCTTGAGAAATCTGTATTCAGGTCAGGAAGCAATAGTTAGAACTGGACATGGAACAACAAACTGGTTCCAAATAGGAAAAGGAGTACGTCAAGGCTATATATTGTCACCCTGCTTATTTAACTTATATGCAGAGTACATCATGAAAAACGCTGGACTGGAGGAAGCTCAAGCTGGAATCAAGATTGCCGGGAGAAATATCAATAACCTCAGATATTCAGATGACGCCACCCTTATGGAAGAAAGTGACAAGAAACTAAAAAGCCTCTTGATGAAAGTTAAAAAGGAGAGTGAAAAAGTTAGCTTAAAACTCAACATTCAGAAAACTAAGATCATGGCATCCGGTCCCGTCACTTCATGGCAAATAGATGGGGAAACAGTGGAAACAGTTTCTGACTTTTTTTTTCTGGGCTCCAAAATCACTGCAAATGGTGACTGCAGCCATGAAATTAAAAGATACTTGCTCCTTGGAAGGAAAAGTTATGACCAACCAGATAGCATATTAAAATCAAAGACTTTACTTTGCCAACGAAGGTCTATCTAGTCAAGGCTATCGTTTTTCCAGTGGTCATGTATGGATGTGAGAGTTGGACTATAAAGAAAGCTGAGCGCTGAAGAATTGATGCTTTTGAACTGTGGTGTTGGAGAAGACTCTTGAGAGTCCCTTGGACTGCAAGGAGATCCAACCAGTCCATCCTATAGGAGATCAGTCCTGGGTGTTCATTGGAAGGACTGATGTTGAAGCTGAAACTCCAACACTTGGCTACCTGATGCGAAGAGCTGACTCATTGGAAAAGACCCTGATGCTGGGAAATATTGAGGGCAGGAGGAGAAGGGGACGACAGAGGATGAGATGGTTGGATGGCATCACCGACTCATTGGACATGGGTTTGGGTGGACTCCGGGAGCTGGTGATGGACAGGGAGACCTGTGGTGCTGCAGTTCATGGGATCGCAAAGAGTCAGACACTACTGAGAGACTGAACTGACTAACTTTGGTTGCTTTCAATGTATTTTAAGGTACATAAGGCCAATTTTTCTCTTATCGGTCACACGGAATACATAGAACTTGACGTGAAATTGTCTTTAACATATTTTCAAAATTAAACTTCTTAAGGATTGCATTGAAAGGTAAGTTTAAATATTTAAATTTAATATTCAAATTATTTACTGTAATACACAATAGTGAAGATTGGTTTGTGGTTTAGTTGCTAAGTCGTGTCCATGGACTAGAGCCTGCCAGGCTCCTCTAGTGAAGATTAGCTCCCATCTAAAGAACCGGCCTCTCAAAGCAATAAAATATAATTTTAAAAGTTCAATTTGCAAAGACATTAAAGCATAGTAATAAATATTCTGGAAGCTGGTAAAACGTGATTAATAAATACTACACTGGTTGTTACCTTGGCTTACTACATAACGACATTAGCATCTTTTTAAATACCTATTCAAATAGGGATTTGCCTTTTATTACTTTGAAATTTCTTTTATGCATTTGGTAAATGAGCCAATAAATTAATTTTTAAATCATTTCCATCACTGTGAAAATATGATTTTTAAACTGTTATGCTCTATGTATGCTGGCTTTATCTTAGGTCATTTAGTGGGAAGCTTGCATGCAGAGGTTGAGGGTAACCTAACGACAATTTGTTAATTCTTGGAGATCTTTTCCTGGACCTGTTTTTTATTGGAAAGTGCACTGTTTCCTGAAAATACTAATGAAGAGTATTTAAATGGTAATACAATCTTTTTTTTTGGTTTTCAATGAAAAGGATATAATGTCTTGACTTAGAAAAATGCGTTCTATTTTGCTACACATTTAGAAAGCATCCAGTGTATTTTCTATACAGTCAACACAGTCTTTGAGGCCATCTGCAGTTTGTAACAAATTTATAGTTTAGTAGCTTAAATTGATGAGAAAATGAGCTGCTGACAGACATGTTTTTCCCAATTGGTATTTGACGATGGCACAGCCAAAATACTTGGCATTAAATAGCAAAGATAATGAGGATTGTGTATTCACAGAAAACAACACTCTAATGCAACACAAGTTAAATTTCTTAAAATTTTAAATTTTGTTAGTACTTAGTTTCTGTCTTATAATCTTTGATGAAATGTTGCATTAACTCTTAGAAAGACTTCAGTATTGTTTCCTCTCTTATCTATGTAGATACAGACATTCCAATTATTGGCAAGTTCCCTTGAGAAAACAAGTGCCATTTTAAACAGGCACTCTTTTGAGAATTGTTCATTAAATCTTCTGATATAAAAAGAACAAACATAAAAATAAAAATGTTCACCATTTTTATTACAATGGTAGGAAAATTATTGTCTTTAAATTATTTTTCAGTAGTTGGGCTCTTTATATTTTGAAATCATTTTACTAAATTTACTAAGTTTTGTATTATATACACACAAACACATGTACACACACACAGTTATATGTAGTGCCATTAAGAAGGAAAAAACTTCATTTCAAGTACAAAATATTTTGGTGTTTCATGTTTTGTTTATTCTTTAGTTTGAAGCTAAGTAGTAAAGGTTTGGGTGTAAGGCTACAAGTAAAAGACTCCTGTACTTTTGATTATTTTAAAAGAAAAAAAATATTCTTTAACTTTTTTGAATTACAAAAACAAAATTTGCCTCTTGTTTTTCTTTTAGTGACTACTGATCATTGATATTTGGCACTTAAGTAACTCAATCAACAGATAGATAGGTCTGTTGAGACCCACTCACAAATGAAGCAAAGTTGCCTCCTTTGAGGTAGAGCTTTGCCAGCTCTGACTGTGAATGTCCTTTCTCCTTAGAAATCCATCATGTGTAGCCGGGTCAAAGATAAGACTCTAGAGAGTACCTGAGGCCCTCCTAGATAGGTGCCCTGAGTGCTAACACTAAAGTATCACTATTTTTCTACTTTCAGAGTTACAACTTCTTGGTTTTGATTCCAGAGAATAGGTTAGGAGTTTTGGAAAAGGGAAACAGGGGAGAAAAGAAAGCTAATAGAGTCACTGAAGAAGCATTTACACTACTTCCATTGATCAGCTCTGTGATGCCATTGGCCTTATGAGCAAGACCATGTGGCTTAATATAAAATATATGGTAGTATACAGCATTTCCCATGTGGAGAGCCTTATAAATTGGTTTTAAATGTACAGTTTATCAGAGAAAAAAACAACTACAAATAGTACCCAAATTGCTCAATAGAAGCTAAAATATTATGACAATAACCTATGGCTAAATTCATATGTACCAAAATTAGTATTATCCTAAATTTATTTAAACTGTGAAATACATTTCTGCTCACCCTTTTGATTCACAAACACACAGACTATGTCACTTCAGGAAGCCCATAACCACCCAGTTATAACTGTATCCTCAAATATTCTTTCGTGGGAGCCAAGTGTTTGTAAGAGCTAACAAATGACCGCTCTATGCAATACTTTATACAATACCAGGCAAAGCACTCAGCTAGACTGGAAGCCATGTGTATTTGTCCAATTTTAAGTGTCATTAAAACTTACACATCAGTTTAGATTCTGTAAAAGGCACTGCTAGTTACAAACAGATTGCATTTCCCAAGCAACGTTTTCAGATTTGAGTTCTTGAAGAAAAAGTGTAGGTGAGATTGTGGTAGATTGAATCAAATGTAATTCAAAAATAGGAAATTGAAAATTTGATAAAGCTACATGAGTGACTAGCCTCAATTTACATGAATCTGAAATTTAAAAAGAGAACAATCTAGGGTTCTATTTTTTAAATTTTTCAAAAGTGAAAATTAAGAGGGCATTCAAGAAATGATCAGCAGGTGTCAGGTACTATTCTAGGCTCTTGGGTTACAGGTATGAATTGAACAGGGAGTATCCCTGTCTTTGTAGAGCTTTCACCTAAGTGAGAGACAGATGGCAAAAGTAATTTTATAATGTAATATCGAAGAGTGAAAAATGCCATGTAAAGAAAAGCAGCACAGGAGGACAGAGAATGATACCCTAGTGGGCCAGGCAGGGGATGCTCATGTGAAGGTGAGGTGGTCAAGAAAGAATACTAAGAGAAACTGAATGGCGAGCAGAAACCTACCTCCATGCAATGCGAGGTGAGCCATGGGAAGTGCATCCGGGGAGAGGGAACAGTGAAGCCTCCAGGGTGAGTCCAGGAGTTGGTGAGCTCCTGGAACATCTGTAGGCAATGGTGATGAATTGCTGTAAAGAAAAGAGAGGGTGTTAGAAAATGAGGTTAGAGAAGCAGCTAAAGCCAGGTCATGTACACTATATTAGGCCACGTTAGGGACATAGTAGTATCTGATAAGTATGAAGTACCCATGAAATAATTTTTATCTAGAGAAAAAAGTACATATAATTTTCTTACTTACTATCTTCTAAAATGTATTTGATACCTGCATAAGAATATATGCATTGTGTAGGGAAGTTGTTTGGACAACTGTTCTCCTGCTTCACGTTCTCAAGGACGTTTTATTCCTCCAGCCATTCCTGTCACAACCATCTTACTTTAGCTAAGTGATGATTTCTCATCTGGGACTGAGGCTTCCCTAAAACCATCACAGGGAAGGCAGAGGGGGACTGACTTGGTCCCTCCTGGAAGTCATTCCTGCCCTGCCTGGAAGTGGGAAGTTAACGCTCTGTGGGGCAATTTTGGCCAAGAGTCAGGTGTCAGTGATAAATGCATCACCCTGGGATTCTGAGGTGGATTCTTCAGTTCCACAGAAGGTCCTGGCAGATTTGAGCCCCAGTTATCCTTAACTCCATTAGCTTTCTTATCTCCCTTGTTTCCCTTTTCCAAAACCCTAGCTTGTTCTCTCGAATCACTTCTCACAGGAAACTACCTGCATGCCAGCTCTATCTTCCTGGGGGAAGCTCAGCCAAGAGAACAAGTTAAAAGCTTTGAAGTACCACTGTATAAACTACAGCATCCTTGGCTACACCAGTCCAAGGACTAGTGTATTCCAATAACACAAGTTCTTATGTGCTTCTCTTCCTCTCATTTCTCAGCTCCTTACAACCCTCATGCCCTTCCCACATCATATTCACAAGCTTTTGTTTTCATCACTCTCTTAGTGTACTTTTTTTGTAAGTTTACAAATATTTATATATTCCAAAAGAGTATATTGTTTTGCTTTTGTACATCTTTGAGCTTTATAAAATGGTATTACAAGTGTGGTTTTGCACAGCTAATTTTTTTACTTCAAATTTTCTTCCTAACATCCATCTCTATTTTTGTTGTTTGCAGTTGATGTTTGAATCCTGCAGAGTAGTCATTTATTCATTAATAGGTATTTAGATTTTTCCATTGTTCTGCTAGGTTGAGCATCCTCACTGTGAACATTTTTGTACACCTGTCCTAATGTGTCCTAGTGCACATATGCAGGAGGTCCCCTTGGGCTATGTTTTGCCACATGTGGCTATTCAGCTTTTGAAATGTGGCTACTCCAAACTGAGACATGCTGTATAGTGTAATACATGTACCAGATTTCAAATATTTAGTATGAAAAATAATGAAAATATCTTTTGAATAAGTAAATGTTGATTGCCCTTTGAGTGTTACCTGTCTGAATATAATAAAAATATTAAAATTTAAACAAAAATAAAAATATTAAAAATATGATATATATATATATATATATTATATATATAGGGAAATAGGAAAGGAGTATCTCGTACAGTGAACAGAGATACCATATGACCCTACAATCACACTCCTGGGCATGATCCAGAGAAAAACATGATCTGAAAGGATATAAGCATCCTAATGTTCATTATAGCATTGCTTACAATAGCCAAGACATGGAAGCAACCTAAACATCCATCAACAAAGGAATGGATAAAGACGATGTGGTACATCTATGTAACAGGACATTTTTAAAAATGAACTAAATCCCAAGGAAAAAGTATAGATACTCAATATGGGAGAAGGGGAGCTAGAATTCTGGCAAAAAAAAGGAGATATGTTTCACTTGTCTTGTCAAAAGACAATCAATGACCAAAATGATGGATAGAGAATTAGTACTGGAAGAATATTACTTTTCAGAAAAAAAACTAAAAAGAGAAAAGCACTTGCTTCTGAGGAACAGATCTAAACTAGCAAAGGAGTAGGGAAATCATTGCTTGTAATTAGTTGCAAAGATTACTTCAAGAAAATATGAAAATTTAAAAATACTAGATATAAAATAGACAGTTATAACCATATGCTGTATAGTATATATAGTTACATACTATAGATATAAATAGTATATGGATAAATACTACTTAGATATAGTTCACAGTAATCAACTATCATACGACCTTCTTTGTTATTGACATGTACTTATAGTTTTTCTCAGATTTCTCCAAAATTAATTTTTGTGACAAATAAATGTTTATTTTTAAAATGTATTTATCAATATGCCATTCTCTATCTTAAAAGCCTGATAGTATTTTTTATATTGTTTGTCTTTGTTATTGATCTTTAACAAGGCAAAAATTTCTTCATCTCAAACACAATAAAACTTACACAACAACACTCTAGAAAAGTTAAGATATTGCTCGAACAATACCACAAAGTTTATGTCAAAAGGGCATTTGAAGGTATATAAAGGCAAGCGTACACAATAAAGAAAATGTTCTAGGAAAAGAATGGAACAGTTCTTGAGTGGATGTGATGGAAAAGGCAATGTTTAACTAAAAAATTGATTACATAGTATATTCCCTGAAAGAGAGGAATATTTTAAAGGTTAATAATACCTCATAGGTTCTACCATTTTTGCAGTGAGCATTTCTAGTGTTTTAATTTTCCCTTAATGTTTTTGCAGTGATTGATGAATGCCAGCCCTACTCAGATCCATAACTCAAGGCTTTCATATATCAATAAGATTTGCAAAATTACCAGCAAAATTCTTATTGTGAGATTTATAGATAATTGGATAATTATTCTCTTTGGGGTTAGCATGCTATTTGTGCAGATTATTTCAGTTTAATCTTATTCAAAAGTGGGAAATGTGGTAAACCAGACCAGGAATACACTTTGAGATCTTTATACTAGAAGGTTAGCTTAACTTTTGCTCAAATCTAGATGTAAGTTTTGGTTGTACTGTAGTTTATGTGCCTAAATTACTGAAAATCAGTGTAGTAAACTCATACTACGGCTCAACTCTGCAGAGCTGATTCATAGAACACACATCATGTCTGTGCTCACAGCCATCAAGTCTGAGTCACTCCTGCTGTGGGTACTGAAAACACCTGGATCAATGTCATTCAAATAAATGGAGAAAGTGATCAATGATTAAAATCTATGAGAGTATTTGTCAATAATTCATGTATAATTATAGTTTCACTAAAACACAACCGTGGTTGCATCAAGTTGTGGATTTAAGATAAAGTATTAGATGGTGCAGTGGTAAAGAACCATCCTGCCAATGCAGGAGACTCAGGAGACATGGGATCAACCTCTGGGTCGGGAAGCTCCCTTTGAGTAGGAAATGGCAACCCACTCCAGTATTCATGCCTGGGAAATCCCATGGACAGAGGAGCCTAGTGGGCTGCAGGACTTTGTGTTGCAAAGAGTCAGACACGACTAAGCAGAATAAATTAAGAAGTAGTTGTTTAAATAACTAAGCATAGCAACCACAAGCCAATATAGACACAAAACTAAAAGTCATCTTTCAGACAACTTTTGATTTTACTCATTTTTGACTGAAAACTGACAAAAATATACATGATACTTGTGTCCCATTTTTAGGGCTGTGTCTATTCATGAGACATCTCAAGTTGAGAACAATATATCTCTGGCCAATTATTTATCAACAAGAAAAATTCCAAAGACTACTATTATAGAGTGAGATCCTTTGGTAGTGCTACAGAACTTTAGAGGTATAAGAAAGTTATTGCATAATTAATATAAACTCTATCTCATCATTTTTTAGAAGACTAACCTAAAATGAAATTAAGGAGGTTCCTACCATCAGAGAATCAATGGTCTGAGACTTCAAACATGCTTCCCCTTTCTGATAAAGTATGTGCATTTATCTTTTAAGAGCTTTAGGTAAATTTTTAGTCTGAAGGCAGACACATCTATCAACTGAGGAGAAAAACAAAAATCCAGTTGTTCAATTCAGGGAATCAAAGGATTACTGAATCATCAATAAGCCAACCTGCTGAGATTATAGATGAACCATTCACTGACAATCTGGCTCTTTTTTACAATGTAGATAGCTCCAGACAGATCTGGTTTATAAAACAATAGACTTTTTATTCTGGGAGCAACAGCTGCAAGAGCTCTTAAGTGATGGGTGGTATTCTGCTTTGTCTAATATATTCAAATTTTATATGAAGGAAAAGACAATGTTTTATTGTTTAACAATAAGTTACAGAACACTTGCTGTTTCAGGCATTCTCAATTAATAGGAGTCTGTAGATTTTCTACAGAGTTTTTCAGTCATTAATTGAAAGCAGGACATTGGCCATGGTGACTGATATTTCTGAATTCCTTTTGAAATTGACTTGTAAAATTTTTTCAGTCCTTTAACTCAGTTCACCAGTTAGATAACATTGTTCTGAGTATTGAATCTCTTAAAATTACATGTAGAGCTGAAATGATTTCAAGTTTAGGAATGAACAAATCTTAAATCCCAATGGCAATGAGACTTAATGAATTTAAAAATTCCCATAAAATTCTTACTTCAAAATTGTCTCCTTTGAATTTAAAAGCATATTTGATGCTTCAGATTAATGCAGCATAGTGTTATTGTTGTTCAGTCACTAAGTCGAGTCCAACTCTTTGTGATCCTATGGACTGCAGTATGCCAGGCTTCCCTGTCCTTCACTATCTCCCAGAGTTTGTTCAAACTCATTTCCATTGAGCCAGTGATGCCATCCCAACCATCTCATCCTCTGTTGCCCCCTTGTCCCCTCGTCCTTCTGCCTTCAATCTTTTCCAGCATCAGGGTCTTTTCCAGTGAGTCAGCACTTTGCACCAGGTGGCCCAAGTATTGGAGCTACAGCTTCAGCATCAATCCTTCCAATGAACATTCACGATTGATTTCCTTTAGGATTGACTGGTTTGATCTCCTTTAGGATTGACTGGTTTGATCTCCTTGCAGTCCCAAGGGACTCTCAAGAGTCTTCTCCAGCACCACAATTCAAAAGCATTAATTCTTTACTGCTCAGCCTTCTTTATGGTTCAAATTTTACATCCATACATGACTACTGGAAAAAATCATTGTTTTAATTATATGCACCTTTGTTCACAAAGTGATGTCATTGCTTTTTAATATGTTGTCTAGTTTGTCCAAGTTTATCTTCCAAGAAGTAAGTGTCTTTTAATTTCATGGCTTCAGTCACTTTCCACAGTGATTTTGGAGCCAAAGAAAATAAAGTCTTTCACTGTTTCCACTTTTCCATCTATTTGTCATGAAGTAATGGGACCAGATGCCATGATGTTCATATTTTGGATGTTGAGTTTTAAGCTAGCTTTTCCACTCTGCTCTTTACTTTCATTAAGAGGCTCTTTAGTTCTTCTCTGCTTTCTGCCATTAGAGTGGTATCATCTGCATATGTGAGGTGGTTGATATTTCTCCTGGAAATCATGATTCCAGCTTGTGAGTCATCCAGCTGGCATTTTGCATGATGTATTCTGCATATGAGTTAAATAAGCAGGGTGATAATATACAGGCTTGTTGTACTCCTTTCCCAATTTTGAACTAGTTCAGTGTTCCAAGGATGGG
This sequence comes from Muntiacus reevesi, assembly GCF_963930625.1. Classification (NCBI taxonomy): domain Eukaryota; kingdom Metazoa; phylum Chordata; class Mammalia; order Artiodactyla; family Cervidae; genus Muntiacus; species Muntiacus reevesi. The sequence goes on along the minus strand of NC_089267.1, from coordinate 35,303,219 downwards.
GGGTATCTCCTGTGAAAGTGCTGCACTCAATATGCCAGCAAATTTGGAAAACTCAGCAGTGGCCACAGGACTGGAAAAGGTCAGTTTTCATTCCAATCCCAAAGAAAGGCACTGCCAAAGAATGCTCAAACTACTGCACAATTGCAATCATCTCACACACTAGTAAAGTAATGCTCAAAATTCTCCAAGCCAGGCTTTAGCAATATGTGAACCAAGAACATCCAGATGTTAAAGCTGGTTTCAGAAAAGACAGAGGAATCAGAGATCAAATTGCCAACATCTGCTGGATCATCAATAAGCAAGAGAGTTCCAGAAAAACATCTACTTCTGCTTCACTGGCTATGCCAAAGCCTTTGACTATGTGGATCACAATAAACTGTGGAAAATTCTGAAAGAGATGGGAATACCAGACCACCTGACCTGCCTCTTGAGAAAGCTGTATACAGGTCAGGAAACAACAGTTAGAACTGGACATGGAATAACAAACTGGTTCCAAATAGGAAAAGGAGTACATCAAGGCTGTATATTGTCACCATGCTTATTTAACTTATATGCAGAGTACCTCATGAGAAATGCTGGGCTAGAGGAAGCACAAGCTGGAATCAAGATTACCAGAAGAAATATCCATAACTTCAGATATGTAGACACCACCCTTATGGCAGAAAGTGAAGAAGAACTAAAGAGCCTCTTGATGAAAGTGAAAGAGGAGAGTGAAAAAGTTGGCTTAAAGCCCAACATTCAGAAAACTAAGATCATGGCATCCGGTCCCGTTACTTCATGCAAATAGATGGGGAAACAGTGCAAACAGTGTCAGACTTTATTTTTCTGGGCTCCAAAATCACTGCAGATGGTGACTGTAGCCATGAAATTCAAAGACGCTTACTCCTTGGAAGGAAAGTTATGACCAACCTAGATAGCATATTAAAAAGCAGAGACATTACTTTGCCAACAAAGGTCCATCTAGTCAAGGCTATGGCTTTTCCAGTAGTCATGTATGGATGTGAGAGTTGGACTATAAAGAAAGCTGAGCACTGAAGAACTGATGCTTTTGAACTGTGGTGTTGGAGAAGACTCTTGAGAGTCCCTTGGACTGCAAGGAGATCCAACCAGACCATTCTACAGGAGATCAGTCCTGGGTGTTCATTGGAAGGATTGATGTTGAAGCTGAAACTCCAATACTCTGGCCACCTCATGCGAAGAGCTGACTCATTGGAAAAGACCCTAATGCTGGGAAAGATTGAGGGCAGGAGGAGAAGGGGACGACAGAGGATGAGATGGTTGAATGGCATCACTGACTCTATGGACATGAGTTTGGGTAAACTCTGGGAGTTGGTGATGGACAGGGAGGCCTGGCGTGCTGCAGTTCATGGGGTCGCAAAGAGTTGGACACAACTGAGCAACTGAACTGAACTGAATGTTCCATGTCTGGTTCTAACTCTTGCTTCTTGACCTGCATATAGGTTTCTCAGGAGTCAGGTAAGGTGGTCTATTATTCCCATCTCTATAAGAACTTTCTAGACTTTGTTATGTTTCACACAGTCAAAGACCTTAGCATAGTCAATGAAACAGTAATAGATTTTTTTTTTTTCTGGAATTCCCTTGCTTTCTCTGTGATCCAAGACACGTTGGCAATTTGATCTCTCATTCCTCTGACTTTTCTAAATCCAGTTTGTACATCTGGGAGTTCTTGGTTCCCTGGGTACTGTGGAAGTCTAGTTTGAAGAATTTTGAGCATTACCTTGCTACCGTGTGAAATGAGCACAATTGTATGGTAGTTCAAACATTCTTTGCCTTTGCCTTTTTTTTGGTCTTGTAATGATAACTGATCTTTTCCAGTCCTGTGGCCATTGCTGAGTTTCCCAAATTTGCTGACATATTGAGTGCAACACTTTACGAGCATCATCTTTTAGGATTTAAAACAGCTCATCTGGAATTCCTTATCTCCACTAGTTTTGTTCGTAGTGATACTTCCAAAGGCCCACTTGACTCCACATTCCAGGATGCCTGGCTCTAGGTGATCACACCATCGTGGTTATCTGGGTCATTAATATCTTTTTTATACAATTCTTCTGTGTATTTTTGCCACTTCTTAATTTCTTCTGCTTCTGTTAGGTCCTTGCCATTTGTGTCCTTTATTGTGCCCATCTTTTCTTGAAATGTTCTCTTGGTATCTCCAATTTTCTTGAAGGGATCTCCAGTCTTTCCCATTCTATTCTTTTATTTGACATAGTGATGCATACACTGTTATTTTCATGCTGTTTTTTAATAGTCTTTTTAAAGGAAATTTGAGATTATTATCTCATACTGATGGTATAAATTTAAAACATTTTATATTTATGGTTATTTTCAGGTAGTAACTAAGCTGATAACCATAGAAGGAAAAAATTTACTGAGTTAACTATCTTTGGTAAGTATGGTGGCCATAATAAAAGGAAAGTGAATAAGCTTTAGAAACATTATATTCCATGTAAACTGGAATGTTTTCTCAAAAGGAAAACATAAAACTCTCTCAACAGATCATTTAGTTATGGAAAGTACTTCTGACTCTCTCTCTTGCTTTGTGAATTCTCCATCCCACCTTCATTCCCTATAGTTTATTTCTTCACTAAATTTTTTATAAGTCCAATATTATGTCTTTCTTCTTCCCCTTTCTCCTGGTAGAGATAGACTCTTATCTCAGGTTAATTTTTTCATAAGGGCCACATCCACGTCTTCAGGCAAGTAATTGGCTCTAGGTTTGCTCTAAAGCCTGTTGCAAGCCTGTAGCTGGTTCACTGTGATCTACGCCTTCCCTCTTCCTCTTCTGTGACTAATTGAAGGCATCAGATTCTGTTTCCTGAGGCTCCTGGTATGCTCTATACTTGGTTTATTCCCTCCAAAGCTTGGCCTTGTTTTTCTCTTTCTTCTAGCCCAAGGTGTAATAAGACACCTCCAATTATTTTTCTTTCTCTATAAGGTTCTATTTGCTGTCAGGACTTTAGGTATTATAAAAAGCAGTATGCAGCAATAAGCCAGGAAACTAAAATATCTTAGAAGACTACGTCTTTCATAAAATGTGATTTTTTTTCCAGAATAAACATATCAGATTGATTTGTGTCAACAGTAACATTGCAGCATGCTAAGAAGAGCTTGAAATTTACAAGCTCATTTTTACTTAGACGCCATAACAAAATTGAAATTATAGGCTTATCTCCACTGAAATGAGTAGAATAAATTCTATAAGTTGTTTCAATTAACGTATGTTTTATATCTGAATATTAAGAAATATTTTTATTGACACATAAATCAAAGCTGTTTAGGATGGACAACCTGTTTGAAGATAACAGGAATAAATAAAGATAATTTTATGCACCAAATCAAACACTACTCTTGGCACAGAGTAAACAATTGTGACTACTAGTGACAAAGGCTCTGACCCTCAAAAAGATTATCGTCTCATCAGTCTAGAAGGCATTTAGACATGAAAACCTGTTATTGCTAATGAACAAAGTCAGTGAGAGATGATAAAAAGAACTGAGGGAAAATGCTCATTTCAGACCAAGCATTCAATACCAGAAAGAACACAGAAGAAGCTGACAGAGCCTAAAGCCTCACAGGCCATCCAATCAAAAATCCTATGAGAGACTGTTGGAAAAAGGAGGTTAAGTCCTTGGGTTGGGAGAAAACAGAAGCCTGGAGTGGGATAGGGCTAGGGAAAGTGAATATGAGATACAAGAAGAGGAAGAAAGTTCTCCTTGGGCCTGGTTTTTAACCCCTTCCCTCTGTATTGCGCAGCTGAGGACAATCTAGAAGCTCCTAGCAGATGGTCTGAGCAGGGTCGCACTCTATGGCATCACAAATGTTTTCAGGGTTTCTTAGATAGATCTAGAACTCAAGGTATTCACAGCCCTACAAACATCTCCTCACATATATGAAGCTTCCAACAGCCTCCAGGAAGAGCAGCTACTCAGTTCTAGGCTTTTGTTCTTTGTACTAGGAAAAATTATGAATCATGAAAGATGATATTTGTAATGTGCTGGGGTTCTCCATCCTGGCTGCACATTAGAATCCCCAGGGGTGGTAAGAATTTTTTAACTACCAATTACTCAATCAAAAAGTGGGTGGAAGATCTAAACTCATTTCTCCAAAGAAAACATAAAGATGGCTAATAGGTACATGAAAAAATGCTCAACATTACTAATTATTAGAGAAGTGCAAATCAAAACTACAGTGAGGTATCACCTCAAAGAAGTTAGAATGGCCATCACCAAAAAATCGACAATTAATGCTGGAGAGGGTGTGGAGAAAACGGAACCCTCCTACAATGTTGGTGGGAATGTAAGCTGATGTAACCATTAGGGAAAACAGTACTAGGACTCCTTTAAAACCTGAAAATAGAGCTACCATATGATCTAGCAATCCTACTCCTGGGCATATATCCAGAGAGAACCATGACTCAAAAACGTACATGTACCCCAATATTCATTGAAGCACTATTTACAATAGCCTGGACATGGAAGCAATCTAAATGTCCATCAATGGAAGAATGGATAAAGATGTGGTACACACATACAATGGAATATTACTCAGTAATAAAAAAGAATGAAGCTATGCATTTTGCAGCAACATGGATGAACCTAGAGATTGTCATACTGAGATAAGTAAGTCAGAGAAAGAAAGATATTATATGGTATCACTGACATATGGAATCTAAAAATAGAGTACAGATGAACTTATCTAAAAACAGAAACAGAATTACAGAGGCAGAAAATGAACTTATGTTACCAGGGAAAAGAGTGGGGGGCAGATAAATTGGGAGATTGTGATTCACAGATACACACTGTAAAAAATAGATAACTAAAAAGAACGTATTGTTTAGCACATGGAACTCCACTCAGTACTCTATAATGGCTTATATGGGAAAAGAATCTTAAAACAGTGTGTGCGCACGCGTGTGTGTATAACTGATTTATTTTGCTGTAAGGCTGAAACTAACACAGCACTATAAATCAACTATACACTAAAAACAAAAACAAAAACAAAAACAAAACTACCAATTCCCAGATCTCATTCTATACCAATTAAACTGGAATTCCTTAAGGTGACACTATACCATTGATACTTCCTAAATACTCCCTAGATGGTAATAATATGCAGTGAGGGTAGAGAAGCATTGGTCTAAGACATTCACAGGAAAACTTCAAACTATTTAAGAAAGATCAGAAAGGGAACAAGAGCCCTAAGAGGAAGGAAATATCCAACTAATGCAGACTGAGTTGGAGAGCATTCTGTTTGTGTTGCGTTCTCGTCTCACATTGCACTGAGTTGGGTTAAACCAGAAAGCTGCCATTGGGTAGCCTGAGAAAGGTGTCACCTTGTCCACTGTAGTAATAAAGTTCTACTGATATTAGCTAACTGGCCATGGAACTCGGGACCCTGAAAATCTCACACACACATATACACACAGACACACATGCACAAGAAAATACAAGAGTAATTAGAGCAAATAAATGGGTATGAGTCAAATATAAGTGGATAAACACAATCAAAAGATAGAGGCTTTCATATCTGTTTAAAAAGAAGATCACAAGGTATCATGTTAACAAGAAAAATCAAAAAGAGTGTACGTAGAAAGTGTGAAAATCAAAGAATGACCATGTATATTAAAAATATAGGATAAAAATGCCAGTGTAACATTTTTAACATAAGACCAAAGAGAATTTAAAGTGAAAAACATCATAATGGACAAAAAGAATATTTTTAACTGTTTAAAGTCACAACATATCAAGGAAATATAACAACCACTTACTATTGAATCAGAAACTATGCTAGGCCCTCACTTAACAGTAAAAAAAAACTTACTTGTTGCAAGAGTAAGGGGTTTCCCACCCTCGACCCCACAGAAGAGAACTCCAAGGCATTCAGACCCTTGAGAAAATACCTGAGAACTCAAATAACTCGGTTCTCTTTAATCTGATGTGTTGTGCCTTGATGCATAAATATTTCCCTACTGGGTTGGTATTTCTAACATAATCCCTCCGAATATTCAGAAAAAAACAAAAAACAAAACGATATTTTACTTAGAGCTTTTCCCAAGTCACCATTCTTTCCTGCAGGCCTAGTGACTTGCGCTAAAGCAATACTTTGTAGCTCTTTAAGACTTTCCAGTACATAAAAATTATATTCCCCCAGGGCTCCTGAGATTGCACAGTGAGAAACAAAAGACATTCCACAATGACTAGGGATCCCAGGAAGTCTGGCAGTATTTGTTTCAGATCCACCAAGGAAAGTTTCCTAGTCTGGGAGCTGCACATTGGCACCAGGACCCATATGAAATTGATTATTTTTACCAAGGTGAGAATAGTCTTAATAAGAAAAGAGATTAAAAGACAAAACAAAACAAAAAACCCGAACTGACAAAGTTTAAATTTGATTTCTTTTGGGAAATACTATGAAAAGCATAATTTTATAGTAGGCAAGTATTTCAAGGCTGCTGTAGTTGGCTAGAATTAAAGAAATAGACATGGAATCAAATTCACATGACATGAAGCTTAATGAAACCTCTAATTGGGTATAAAATTTGAAGTCCAACTTTCAGTGGCTAAAATTACATTTTCTCAACCAATTATAAAAAGACTCCAGCATCCTGATCTGGAAATGGGGTAAATGCAGAGTAGTTACTGCTTTTTTTTTTTTTTTTTTTTTTAAAGTACATAGCTCAGTTTTACACAAAATAGAGTTGGTTTTAAAAATACGATTTCAGTTTAGGACATCAAGTATCTGTTTAAGTTCCCTTGGCAGGCCCAAGTGGCATCATAAATTTAATGTACTGAAACTTGAGCTTCTTCATGCAGGAAAGCAGGCCAGGAAATGTCAACTCATCAAAAAAGCATATTATTCTTGGAGGTATAAAATATTTGTTCTGTAGCTACAATCATATTAAAATTTCCTTCAGTTTGAACTTTCAGTGTTCCTAGTGGGACATATGATGAAGCATGTCTATGGTCTTGGCAGACACTGAGTAACCTCCTCTTCAATGTCTTCAGTGTGGATGCCAGCATGACTTGTCCTGTTTTTCTTCACCTTTGATAGGTGTCTGGGGATGAGGTCATGACTACTTTCTCCTCTTGTGATTCACATGCGTGAGGCCAAATTTCTAAAGAATAGATCTCTGATTGTGGTTATCAGCCATCTGAGGATGTTTGGCCAAAGCTTAGAGACAGAGTAATAAGAAATTCTATTATCATACCATTTAAATACAACTCAAAAATATGTTCAGGGTAAGTGCCACACAATTAGTGATTCTGAAAGGTCAGAAAGATGACATTTACATGAAAAAGTAAAAGAAAGGAAGACAGTATACAACAATAAAATGAAGGCTTAGACTCTGTAATCAGAGTTTTGAAGGAAAGGGTACATTAAAATCTTTTCTAATTCTCTTTCCCACATAGAAAAAGAACTTCTTTTTCCCATGTAACTTCCAGATAGTCCAACTTTATTCCATTTTGGTGGAATTCAGCTTCATCAATTCTTCCACTAAAGCTAAACTGGTCATCCTGCAGTGAATGATGGACTGACCATATGCCAAGTGCACCTTCCTTTTTGACTTACTGTGTCATGACTGATCTTGAGAAACTGAGGCAGAAGTATCAAGTGGCTCCAAGGAATGCCAAGATGCTGAGATGTGAAGGATTTTCAGGCACACATGAATGACAGCTTAGTACCAAGTGTAACCCAGGACAACTGTGGCAACTGTTGACCTTGATCTTAGGTAAAAATGCCTACAGTCCCTTCTGCAAACATTTCCAAACATGGGGACAACATCAAGGGGCTTGGTTCTGACTCTTGTTAGAGAGTTTATCTCTCTTCCTTCAGTTTTCTCTGTTGCACCATGCAATTATAAGATTTATTATCCCAGAAGTAGGATTCGTTTCTCCTAAATAGTCAAGAAAGTCCTAGAAGCACTGAATTACAGATAGAGCACACATCTTAAAGACGATCTACATCAATTCTCTTATATTAAGAAGAAAACACTGAACTCCATAGGTTAAGTGAAAATACTAGCTGACACCCAGGTTTCCTTTATCCCAGTCTGGCACTAAACCTACAACTAATGAATATGCTTGCCACCACTAGTCAGAAAAGCATTAGTTATGCTTCTTCAACTCCTAAACTTGGTATATAAGGAGGAAATTTCCAGCAATCCTCATACTTTGCATATTCTCCCACAATTGCCCCCAACTGTCAGTTCACAGGTCAATGATCACATTTTCTTAATCCATCTGTTTGGAGTACACTTTGACTATAGAAGTAACGTATGTTCAAACTCTGAAAGTTGCTTTAAAATATGCCCATAATTGTTGGTAAATCTAAAGTAATAAATGAAGGAATTTTGACACTATCCAGCTGCTAGCACCATGGTTGCATAAATGTGCTTGGTTTCTTATTACATCTTTCTAGCTCTGGCAAGAAAAATACTATCATGTTTCTAAAGTTTGTAGCTATAAAAGTAAGAAAATGTTTTATCTGAAGAGTAAAATGAGGTTCATGCGTAAGAATTATTTAACTCTCAAGGATTACTTACACAAGAACCTTTAAGTTTAGCTGAAAAGCACATAACTATCCATTGAAATTCATATAATAATATGAATCATAACTGAAATTTCATAGCCCTAAATTTATGCAAATCAAATTTACACTAGTAAAAAGTAATACCAATGAAGGCTTTGAAGAAGTTAGGAAGGTTGCTATACAGGACTCAGATCTAGAAACTGGGTTGTCCATGTTTGTGGTGGCTGTGATAAATTGAGTTACTGTCATTATCATGTATACCAACCATACTTGGGGCTGAGCCACTCCAGCAATCAATTAAATGGCCACAGAGATTTTGGATATGGTGTACTATTTGCTAATGTCATCATATAATTTGCATACTGGATAGGTTGAGATACAACCTATCCATTTTGGATAGGTTAAGATACACAAAAAGATTTAAGAATGGGTGGGTAGAAAGGTTAATTGCAGTTTCCATAAATAAAACTAATTTTAAAACCACATAATAATAACTAGGATTGTGCAGATGATACCACCCAGATGGCAGAAAGTGAAGAGGAACTAAAGAGCCTCTTGATGAAAGTGAAAGAGGAGAGTGAAAAATCTGACTTAAAACTTAGCATTCAATAAACTAAGATCATGGCATCTGGTCCCATCACTTCATGAAAAATAGATGGGGAAACAATGGAAACAATGACAGACTATTTTCTTGGGCTCCAAAATCCTGCAGATGGTGACTGCAGTCATGAAATTAAAAGATGCTTGCTCCTTGGAAGGAAGGTTAAGACAAACCTAGACAGCATATTAAAAAGCAGAGACATCACTTTGACAAGAAAAGTCCATCTAGTCAAAGTTATGGTTTTTCCAGTAGTCATGTATGGATGTGAGAGTTGGACTATAAAGAAAGCTGAGTGCTGAAGAATTGATGCATTTGAACTGTGGTATTAGAGGAGACTCTTAAGAGTCCCTGGGACTGCAAGGAGATCAAACCAGTCCATCCTAAAGGAAATCAACCCTGAATATTCATTGGAAGGACTGATGCTGAAGCTCAAGCTCCAATAATTTGGCCACCTGATGAGAAAGCTGACTCACTGGAAAAGACCCTAATGCTTGGAAAGATTGAGGACAGGAGGAGAAGGGGATGACAGAGGATGAGATGGTTGGATGGCATCACTGATTCAATGGACATGAGCTTGAGCAAGCTTGAGGAGCTGGTGATGAACAGAGAAGCCTGGAGTGCTGCCGTCCACGGGGTCACAAAGACTCAGACATGACTGAGCCACTGAACTGAGCTGATTTTCCTGAGGTGATTCTAATTTAAGCCCCATATACTATCTGGTTTGGCATTTGTCCCAGGCAAAACTTCTAGGTTTGGTTATAAATTATTGAGTTCTAGCAGTAGCTGAAAATACTTTGGTGCTTATTATCTGCCATTAACTAAAAAGATATGTATCATCTCATTTAATCCTCTTAACAACACTATGCAGCATAAATTTTGTCATACCCATTTAATATATAAAAAGGGGTTTCCTGGTGACTCAGATGGTAAAGAATCTGCCTGCAATGCAGGAGACCCAGGCTCGATCCCTGGGTCAGGAAGATCCCTTGGAGAAAGGAATGGCAAACTTCTCCAATATTCTTGCATGGAGAACTCTGACAAAGGAGCCTGGCAGGCTACAGTCCATAGAGTCACAAAGAGCCAGACATAACTGAGCAACTAACACACACACACACACACACAATAGATGAAAAAACTTAGAATAGGGTTTGTGTGACTCTAAATATCATGCAGTGGACTCAGGATTGCTGACTCCATTTCTTATACTGTAACCTCTTAACCACCTCTCTGCAAGTTCACATTTCTAAGGCCTTTTAGAGTTATGCATTTAAATTGTAAATGGTGATAAGTTTCAATATTCAAGTCACAAATTTAGTAAATTGCCTGTTTTTAACTTAAGTGCCACATGGGATTTGATTACTGCTTATAAGGGCATGAAGGATTTGAAAAAAAGCAGACAGCTCCTTCATTAAGTCTGAAACATAAAACCCAAAGCCTACCCATAAAACCTTAAGAGACAAGTAGAAATTATGAAAATGCATTTTACAGTATAAAGACTATATGGATCATCTTGCTGTCAAGGGGTCAATACAGACTGAAATTCAACCATGTTCAGGTAATAACTTTAGAGATGACAGGTTAGGAGAGAGTTATTGGAGTAAGGTAGATATTCAGTTCAGTTCAGTTTTTTAGAGAGGAAAACTCCTCAGAACACACTGGAGCCCCATGGCTTAAGGATGAGTTTGACCCAAATGGGTAATTTTTGCTTTTTCTTAGGACAGTTGGTCAAAATCTTCTAAACCACAGGACTCCTTTGGAATAGCACATATATATTTATATTTTTATTTATAAACAGTGCATCCTGAAACCTGGCAATTTTTCTCCCTTCAGGCAGAAATTCCCATTAACCATCATTGTTAATGGGAGGTCTACAACAGTTATTCTTCATTAAGAATATCTTAAAATTTCTTCTAATTCATTAAGAACTATATTAAAAGCAATTTTATTGGTGCCTATTTTTGCAAAACATTAATATTTGAAGACTAATGTAGAGTAACTATGGGTTATTAAGAATATTAGAGTGGTTTGAACTTTCCATTCTCCAGTCTCTTGATTAAGTGGTATTCACTGTACATGTGGACAAGATTTCAGGACCACAAGAGGGTTTTGTGTTGTTTTTGATGTGTGTGCTTTTTAAAGTAGCAAATATGTATACAAATGAACAACTTTTGATAGCCTTAACCCTGAAAATAGATTGGTCATATCTTGCTCTACAAAACTTCAATATCAAGGAAAATGTGACATTTTATTTGCACAATGGATTGCAATATACATTCCATTTTTCAGTATGGTTTGTTCGTATCTGTATGATAATTGAGTCACAGAATCACAGCAGGCAAAATGTGTTAAAGATCCTGTTTCTAGAAGGCAAAGGATTGCAGCATTGTATTCAATATGAGTGGCTGAAATTCACTGTTGAAACCACTTACTGTTCCTTTCGGCAGAAGGGCTCGAAACATGCTTGCTGCTATACTGCCATATAGGTGCACTCGCCAGCGAGGTTGGTATATTTGGCAAAGAGATATGAGCTCAATACTTGGTTATATGACCATTTTAAAACTCTATTGAAAACATTTGAGTTGAAAGATAAACTTTGAGAAGCTCCAGTTAAGGTTTTATAAATATAATCATGTCAATAAAAATATTGCTTTTCATGACTTTTTTAGTAATCTATAACTTGAATATAAAATATATGTGGGCTTAGTCATTTTATATTTTATAAACTTTACATCTAAATTTTACTTGAAAAGATTTGTCATTTTTATATCCCAAAATACACACACACCATCACCTCACAGATACACACATTCACGTGTGTGTGTGTCTGTGTGTGTGCGTGTATTCTTCATTTTGCACAGTATAGGACTGCAAAAATGAACATATAAACTGAAACTGTGTACAGTGATCATAACAACAATCAAAAAGGAAAATTTCAATTGTTCTGTGACTTTCAAAAATTTTGTTGGAACATTAAAAATTCTCTTAATGTTAGTTTAAAACATTAATACATTTTAATGGAAAATTATTATATATTTATACTATAATTTCAACTACTTGAAAAAAATGAGAATTACAGTGCTTTATTTTACATTTAAAAAACCTATCAAATGGTCGTTTGAACAGTGCTGGCCTTCTTCTTGTCACATAATGGGATAGGGAGCTACCATTTTTTTCCCAAGTCTTGGAGAACCATCATGCTTCTTCCCAACTTTGAATATGCTTCTGACATTTTATCCTTGTGATTTCAGTGCTGTGAAATAACTCCAGGAGTTGCTTTCATGTGAAGTGTTTTGCCTGCATTGTTCCTCTGGAGAGTCTTTATCCTTTTTGTCACAACCACTTTCTTCATTTATATAAATTTCCTCTTTGCTAAGTCCTGGCTCTCACATAGACTGTCTCCATCTAGGGTCATGTCAACATGCCCAGGTCAGCCATTTCTTTACACATCCATTTTTGTCCAATTCATATTTTACTTACAGCATTACCATTCATCATTTGCTTGCTACACTTCGATTCCTCTTCTGAATGTCTATTTTTGTAAAATGTCACATGGGTTTTATCACTGGGAGACAAGGAAATAACTGAACTGTACCTTTGGCTGTCTGTGGGTGAACCGAATTAACAGATATGCAGTGACCCATCACTGACAGACTTAGAAAAAAGTGATGTGATTAGTCCCTCATCTAAAGGCATCTGTTATGTATGTAGAGATTTGTGCAGTGACACCTAGCTTCAAGTTCACACCCAATAAGTACTCACAGCTACGTGCTCACAGCTAATAATAAGACTAAGTACTTACAGCTAATACATTGATGGTTGAAATTTGAAGTGTTGTTGGTAGATGAGACTTACTAAATCATTGCAACTGATATTTGTGCCTATCAGAACTGTGCAAAGGAATGCTTGTAAATTCCTTTTTCCATCATTATACCTTGAGTCATGCTCTGATGTCAAACTTTTAAATATAATAAAAGTTGAAGCAAATGAATTTTGACTAGGGTGGATATAAATGGATCTTGCTTGGGACACACATAAAGCATCTGATGTTGAATCAATGTGGTTGCTGGAGAAACCTGTTAGAAACGTACTCTGCTGACATGTTATCTGAAGGCTCTGGAGCAATTAAAAGCCGACCATATGTAACAGAGGCATAGTCATAAAAAAAAACAGGCAGAGTGGCATGGTGAATGTGCCTAGGTCATCAAAATCTGTCCTTGGGCAGTTCACAGGCTCACAAATCTTGATTAGGGAAGGAAAATCTTCAATGGAATTGTTTGAAATAAGAATTAATGTGAAAGTAACATATAAAATCGATAGCAGTGTTATGAGATGTGTGTTAAGAGGCTACATTATTTGTTATTTTCATAGGGCCCAGAAGTACTCCTGAGAAAGAATTATTGAGGTAAAGATAGTGGTAATAGAGATTATTACCACTCAGGGGCTCAGCCTTGTCCCTAGGAGATATATATATATATGTATATATATACACAAAATGCATTGTATATATATGATGTAATGAAGAACATGAAAAATAGATTTTATCTTATCATTCATTTCTTCATGAATATTTAAAATACTTAGATGTATTTAAATTATTTTTTTATCTTCATTTTGGTGAGAAAGTTCTTAGAGGCAACAAATCAAAGATTTCCCATCTTCCCACGTCACAGTTTCAGAGAATTGGGGCGTAATGTGCACATTTTTAGTTTCTCTTTATCACCAGTGATCATATGTTCCTAATATTCTGAGCCTCACAAATGCCACAGTACCTCTTGCGTTTGTCTCGAGATGTGTGTTTGCCAACTTCTGTCTGTGAGGGAAAGCTTTTATCTGGCATAAGTGTGTAAATCCAGAGAACATATGACATAAGCTGAGCCAGGGAGAAAAAAGGATTTAAGAAGGAGAGTGAATACTTGGTAATATTAGAACAATATTGCCAATAGAGGATTATTAATGCTCTTGTTACCACAATCTGGTTTGCCTGGCAAATATACTATATTCTTTTATAAATCAGGCATAAAAACATTATGCGTGGTTATCTTCCTTACCCAGAGAAACTAGTTTAATGCAACCTATAGTGGATTATAGGGGTCTCTCTGTGGTTTGCTGGAGTAGACAAGGCTTCTCTGCCAGTACAAACAATGAAATGGCATCAGCATGCTAAAGAAGGAGAGATCTGAGGTCCAGGTCTTATTCTGCCTCTCACTCAGCCCTAGTATCTCAAAAGTGTAAGAGACCCACGCTGTCTCAGATTCCTTGTTTATAATTTAGGATAAGGAAAATTTTTGAGTCAACATTCTTATCAGTAAAGGAGGAATACATTCTTATTGCATAAACTTATAAAGCATTATATAAACACAAAGCTTTATTGCTATTATTATCTATAAAACATTACTCTGTTTTTTGGTGGGGAGGGCCTGTGCTATAAGGCATGTATAAAAACTAAGGGATCTTAGTTTTTAGTCAGGGATCAAACCTGAGTCACCTGTATTGGAAGAGCAGAGTCTTAACCACTGGACCATGAAGGAAGTCCCCTAAACACCACTCTTTATATTGACAATGTAATATGTAAGAATCTTCACATTTATCAAAGCCTTTCATATACTTTTTGCTAGTAGAGGTAAAAAAAAGGAGTATGATTGCAAAGAAAAAAGAGAGTATTATAAAGGATTTTGGTTAAGAGCTAATGAACTATCTCACATTAAGTTCTTGAGACGTGATGGACAACATAAAGACTGTGGAGGAATATGGGGCTGGCTGAGCTTCAGTACTCATATTTTTTTCTAAATCAAATATTAAAATACTGCTGCCAGTTCCTACACTAACATACCAAATACCAGGGGTGAGTGGTTCCAATGCAGAGCACAATTATACATTGACATGCCATAAAGTGGGCAATAAACTTTTTTTTAATGTGTTGTTTTTCTGCATGCTTGAATATAGCAGATTTTATATTGATGGAAAAATGCAGCCAATAAACATTTTGTCCTCCTAGAAATTTCTGAGAAAGTAGAAGAAAAATTTTAATGTATTCTTTTTAATGCATGCTATACCACAGCAATAAAAAGCATGGTACTGGTACAGGAACAGACACATAAAATCAGGGAAAAATAATGCCCAGAAGCAACACTGAAGAACTGATGCTTTTGAACTGTGGTGCTGGAGAAGACTCTTGAGAGTCCCTTGGACTGCAAGGAGATCAAACCAGTCAATCCTAAAGGAGATCAGTCCTGGGTGTTCATTGGAAAGACTGATGGTGAAGCTGAAACTCCAATACTTTGGCCACCTGATGTGAAGAGCCAGCTCATTGGAATAGACTCTGATGCTGGGAAAGATTGAGGGCAGGAAGAAAAAGGGGCTAACAGAGGATGAGATGGTTGGATGGCATCACTGACTCAATGGACATGAGTTTGAGCAAACTCTAGGAGATGGTGAAGGACAGGGAAGCCAGGTGTGATGCAGTCCATGGGGTTGCAAAGTGTTGGACACGACTTAGTGACTGAACAACAAGAGGGTAGTGTTATGTGATAGCTGTGACATCAGGGATCAGTGAGAGAATAAGTAGACCATTTTTAATTGATTAACTTTATACTACTGGCTCTCTGATAGGAAAAACTAAAATGCAGCCCCTCTTTCAAATAACATAGAAGAATAAAATCCAAATTAAGTATCTAAGTGGAAAGGTAAAACTATAAGGTAAATAGTAAAAATATATGAGAATATATTTGTGATCTTGGGATGGAGATTTCTTCAATAAAATGCAGAAACACAAACCAAAGGCATAAAAAAATAGTATACCAGCTATATCAAAATTAAAAGTTTCTATTCAATGAAGAATACAACAGACAAACCTTCTAAAGGGGAACCCACTGGAGGCCTAAACCAGAAACATGAATAATATATCTAACATTACCAGGAATTCTCATTCGTTATCAAAGAAACTATAGGAAACACAACAGAAAAATGATCCAAATATATGTATAGGCATATATCACAAAAGGAGGTCCTATGTAGCTTTGATGTAAGAATAATATGATCAACTGATAGTATGATCAGAGAAATGCCTGTGGGGTTCTACTTTTTTCCATAAAAACTAGTGAGTTTTTTTATATGCTCAATAATACTAAGTTTAATCAGAAATACATGGGGAAATAAAACCTTAATAAATTACTCTGTTTTGACAATTGCAACCTTTCTGAAAAATAACACAGCAACCTATTCCTTCTGACCTAGCAATACCACTTCTGAGTGTGTCCACAGGGACTCTCTCCCACAGGTCCATGGATATGACTCATATCCATGGAGGACATGGATATGACTGTTAATCATGGTAGTTTGCGGAGGGTGGGAAGCTCGTATGGTAGACGCATAGAGCAGTACACTACATGGCGATCAAAATCACTCAAGTCATCGTGCATGTGTTACAGATCAGGATGAATAGGTTCTAAAGATATGATTTTACATAGAAAAATGTGAGAAAGAAAACAAGAATATAACACAGTCTCACTTTTCTAAACTAACATACTGTAGTCACATATAGTATCCCCATACAGAAGTCAGACATTAAACACATTAGATTGGGTTCCTATTGGTGATAGAGGCTGGAAGGAGGGGCTAGAATGGAAAATTGATAACCTCACATAAAACAGGCCAATGATTCTAGTTTGTCATGAACTGAGGACTACAATTACCTACATTATATAGAAATGAGACTCATAAGACAAAAAGCAAAACAAACTATATTTAAATAAATTAAAGATGTTCAATTTAATTTTTATAATATTCCCTTAAGATTATCGTGAGCATATCCAAAAGAGAAAGATCATTAATATTGACAAGTGTAAAAAGCAGCAGGGATAGCAAAATGAGAAGTAATGAGATATTAGTGTTTGATCTGATAATCCAATAATATAGAAAAATATTTGAAGACAGTATATGATGACAGGCATGTCTGAAATGGTATGAAGGAATCCAGTACTTAGTGTTAGGAAAACACTTGCAGAAAATGCTGAAACACAAGCAGACATCATCTAGAATTTGACTTTTGATTTGACCTTGCACGTGTTCCCTAATATAGATAGATGGAGAATTCTCATCACATTAGTATTTTTAAATTGGTTAAACCTCAACATTTCATGGTAGGGATGATATCTATATAGACAGGTAATTTTTCTGACCTTCCTAATCAAATTCTGATTTTATATAATTCTCTATTGTCTCTAGTCAGGAATGATTAATTTTTATTTTTTGGTTGGATGGACTCCTTTGTAATTTGTGAAGCCCTTGACTGACTCCTCAGAATAATTTTCCTCAAAGCCAATATTCATTTATTAAATATTATTAATAGGTTTTGCTATCATTTGTGACTCTCAGCAGGAAGACAGTGGTGGCTGTTGTTTAATCGCTAAGTCGTGTCCTACTCTTTGCAATCCCCTGGGCTGCAGCATGCCAGGATTCCCTGTCCTTCACTATCTCCCAGCATTTGTTCACATTCATGTCCATTGAGGTGGACAGTGGTAGGCACTAGCTATTTATAGCCAAATACAGGTTTGGTGAATGATTTTCCACAGCAGCAGTTCCTTCTGACCAAGAGCAGCAGGGATTACCCTTGTTGCCTAGCAACACCACTTCATCACAGACAACCTGATACTCCACTGAATTGGAAGATATAGTAGTTACTTGTCTAGACTGAGGTGTGCCTGGTTTTCTACAACTTGTCAAAATACTGACCTTGAGTATTTTCTCTTGTTTATAACTGCATTAACATGGTAGAAGTAGGATATCAGTAAACGCTGTTGTTTCAGTGTTACTTATTCACAGGCAGGAATGATCTCAGGCAACCTGAGGCATTGCTTTGAGTACTTGAGTCTGTACAGGTACAGGCAAAAGTCAAGAGTAATCCTTTGAAAAGTGTATCAAGGAGTCAAAGTTCAAATTTTCTCTTCTATCATAAAATTTAATTATATTTTGAAGCAATAGTTGCTTCACCAATAGTCGAGACACATTTCCTTTTCTTTGCTTTTCCTTTATAACAGATATGGTTTTGCACCCTGCTGCTTCTCCAGTCTCTCACTTAGTTGGTCATCTTTAAGTCATCCATAATGTAAGAGGCAAAAAAAAACCCGAAGGGAAATGAGTAATCATACCTTCTTGGAACTCTTTTTCATCTGCTTCTGCATCTTCTTTTTTCACAATTAGCAAGCAAAGAGACAGAGATCAATGAATCTTAAGAAATACATGAATGATGCTGATACAGGATAGCATATTGTTTTCTATGTTCTCAAAGATCCACTTGAATCCATAGGCCCACTCTATGCTCATGGTGATATTTCAGGCTCATTACAAATATTCCATGGTTGCACACTTAAAAATCTGTCCTTTCAGTGTTCTTGGGAGTCTACCTCCCATACACATATCCTCCCTTTCAATCCCACTTTTTAAATTATTTTCTTACATCATAATCGCTTTATTGAATCCAAAGCATTTTTAAATTTATTCCTCTATTTTCAAATTCCATTTTAGTCTCACTATTCTAAGTGAGAATGTAAGATTTATAAAACTACAGTGCAGTGTGTTTTCTTAGTGTAGTTTGAAAGGTGTCTCTGGATATCCTAGTATCCCAAAGTGCAGCTACATTTTATATATCACACAATATAAATATTAGACTTATTAAACTAGACGTGTGATTTGATCCATGATTTGATGATTCTGTCACAATGAGTCATGCAATGCCAAATCTTAAGAACACTACTAATCCACAATTATGCATGTTAATACCTGAAAGAAAGTACATGACCCTACAGAGGATGGGTGTTCTTTTAAAGCTACATGGTTGTCTTACCACCAAGCTTAACAGATCAACTTGTGGTTATTTTAAATCTAGCCACAAAACCCTGTTGGTTGTTATCCTTTGGGTACTAAGCTTTTTTCTCTCTCTCTCACATGCACATGCACGCGCATACACACACACACACATCCACATCCCACTACCAACAATATAGACATAGCCCACCACCAACAATGGTGTTCTTTATTCACATGTTCTATTTACTACTTTTGCTTTAAAATCTTCAATACTTCCCAATATTTGCTTCCTAATGAGTTCCTGGAATATTTAGGAATAAAAGTTTAGCATTATTTTTCTCCCCATCTTTACACTTCTTCTTGCCACTTTTCTAATACTTTAGTTTTACATTTTAATTTTGTGTATTCATAAACTTTTGTGATTTAGTTTTGCCAGGCTGTAGCCAGGGTGAAAACTCATTAACTTTTCCCCTCAAAATCATGATGACCAGCTCTTTGAAACAATATTCTTGTCATGTGAGTTCTCCATTCTATTTTAAAATGCAAGTCTTTCCTTAGTTTATTGAAAAGATTGCAATATTGAGCCTGTTACCATCTAAGTATTTTTCTAAGAGCATTTTTAGCAAAATGCACTCAGCAAGAACTAATAGTTATGACATGACATGACATTGACGTTGCTCAGTTGTGTCCGACTACCAGGCTCCTACATCCATGGAATTTTCCAGGCAAGAATACTGGAGTGGGTTGCCATTTCCTTTGCCAGGAGATCTTCCCGACCCAGGGATCGATCTCGGGTCTCCCACATTGTAGGCAGACGCTTTACGTCTGAGCCACCAGGGAAGTCCAATAATTAGTTATAGCATGTTCTAAATATTCTTAGAAATTTTATTATTTTACCCTGTCAAGATATATTTATCTGCTGTTCATACTTTTAAAAAATAGACTAAAAAGTCACTGTATTGCAAACTCTAGTATTGTCTGAAGATTTGTAATGGCTATTTTAAATAGGTATCAATTTAGTTAGCAAAGAGGGCAATGGCAACCCACTCCAGTACTCTTGCCTGGAAAATCCCATGGAGGGAAGAGCCTGGTAGGCCGCAGTCCATGGGGTTGCTAAGGGTCGGACACGACTGGGCGACTTCACTTTCACTTTTCACTTTCATGCATTGGAGAAGAAAATGGCAGTTTTCTTGCCTGGAGAATCTCAGGGACGGGGGAGCCTGGTGGGCTGCCGTCATGGGGTTGCACAGAGTCGGAGATGGTTGAAGCGACTTAGCAGCAGCGGCAGCAATTTAGTTATTAATGTAATCATATTAACTTTCCAATTTCACCCTGTTAGTATCTTTTTTCCTTTATTTCCTAATATTTTGGGGGGATATAGTTGTGTAACATTTTATAATAATCTTTGATTTTATTTTAAATGCATTTATTTTCTTTGTAAGACCCTGGGTCTTTTACTAAATGCATCTTAACTTACTCTCTGCTTTTTGTTTGCAGTTGGCTTCTCTTAACCCATTAGTCTATCATGATTCTAATAAAACTAAAACCCTTCAGGGCCTTCCTATTGCTATCATTGTTTTCATTTCAATGTTTAAATTTCATTCCTTCTAGGTTCATAGGCTCTTTTATCTGCAAACCATGTCAAGAATAAGAAAGTTTGCTTGACCAAAATAAGTACTTTTTATTGTTTTCTCTAAAGGAAACGTAGGGACAACAATGAGACTGAATTTCATTGTAACTTAAACCTTACTGAAACCAACAACAGAAATTCCAATGAAGTCTAGAGAATATGCTTGTCAGTTTCTCCTCCATTTGACTGGCAGCCCAGTTTCCTTTCCCACATCAATTCAGGCCATATTCCAGACTGAATCTCCTTCATATCTTTACTGACTCCTGACAGTCATTGTAGACATTCCTATGATACCAACAAATTTCCGTTTTGGCAACCTATTTTTTAAAATTAGTATTTTGGGTCTGTTCTTATAGGAACCACCAAATAAATCAGTCATACTGACTACATAATCATTCTTGGCTTAGTACATCTTTGGAAAATTAGCTATTCCATCTATTATTTAATTGTCTTGTGCTACAACTGTTGGAATGGCACCATTTACCTCCTTGATAAATTCCCTTGTCTATTTTCACAAAACAAAGTTCTCCCAGATATAAGAGAAAAAAAACAACCTCTCTTTGCTGTTAGCTAAACATTGAACCATACCTTGTACGTCTTTCATACACTGATCAGCTAGTTGTCCACTTTACCCCTGCTCAGCTCAACATCCCATCTGACAGCCATCACCGGAGACCAGAGCCTGCATTTTGTAATAACAATAAATTTAACAAATTGTTCACAAATTGATGGAATATCTATAAAAATTTCATAGCATACAGGTTAAGGTCAGACTGTTATCCTCCCCTAAAATATTCTCTTTTTCTCCACATTCCATCAGAAATCATTCTATTTTGAAGTGTTTAGTTAAGGCCAGCCTCCTCACTTAGGGCTCCTTTACCATCATATTCTAAACTGTTATTCGCTTTCTCTGAAGTGTATCAGTGAGCATATGGTCAGTGGCAATCACTTTATCATTTCATATTTTGTATCTTTCCAGCTGATTTATAAGGCATTTAGATGACAGAAAAAATGACAAAGTTTTTTACCACGTCAGTAAGCAGAATTTCAATAAACACGTCTGAATGATTATATGTTTCACTAGGAACTCATTGAGAGAATCCCTGAAATGGGGATTGGAAAAGCTAAATCCTATTTGAAATTTTCCAACAATTATTTGGACTATCTAGGACACATATGTTTGTTTTTCTTAGTTTCTTTCTCATAAACAAAAGGAAATATGTGGGTCTCTCAGCGCTATGATTTTATGAAATGATGAGCAGGGCAAATAAATGGGGGAAGGAAATATTTAAGGGACATTTGGCATTATCACATTTTTAAGGGTGATTTTCAAAGATAAACTAAAAAAACATTTTAGCTGCCACTCATGAAAGAAAATCAATAACCTCAGATATGTAGATGACACTATCATTGTGGCAGAAAGCAAAGAAGAACTAAAGAGACTCTTGATGAAGGTGAAAGACGAGAGTGAAAAAGTTGGCTTAAAACTCAGCATCAAAAAACCAAGATCATGACATCTGGTCCCATCACTTCATGAAAAATAGATGGAGAAACAATGGAAACAGTCACAGACTTTATTTTCTCAGGCTCCAAAATCACTGCAGATGGTGACCGCAGTCACAAAATTAAAAGATGCTTGCTCCTTGTGGGGAAAAAACAAAAAAAGTTATGGCAAACCTAGACAGCATATTAAAAAGCTGAGATATCACTTTGCCAACAAAGGTCCATCTAGTCAAAGCTATGGTTTCTCCAGTAGGCATGCATGGATGTGAGAGCTGAAATGCAGAGAAAGCCGAGCACAGAAGAATTGATGCTTTTGAACTGTAGTGTTGGAGAAGACTCTCAAGAGTTCCTTGGACTGCAATAAAATTAAACCAGTTAATCCTAAAGGAAATCAGTCCTGAATATTCATTGGAAGAACTGATGCTGAAGCTGACGCTCCAATACTTTGGCCACATGATGCGAAGAATCAACTCATTGGAAAAGATCCTGATCCTGGGAAAGATTGAAGGCAGGAGGAGAAAGGGATGACAGAGGACCAGATGGTTGGATGGCATCACCAACTCAATGTACATGACTTTGAGCAAGCTCCAGGAAATGATGAAGGATGGGGTCTTAAAGAGTCGGACACAACTGAATGACTAAACAACAGCAACATGGGAGAAAGCTGGGATGCACTAAATTCAGCAAATGGAAATTCAAGTTTTGTTCTAACTGTGTGATCTTGGGCTACTGACTTACTGCTGTAAAACTCAAATTTTTTTTCACACAGAAATTAGGAATAGTACATCTAGCTAATAGGGCTGTCATGATTATTAAAATAAATATTTAGGAAATGAGTTTATAAATGTAAGATAGTTACACAAACAGCAATACTGATATTTTCTATATGTGACATACATACACAATTGTTTGCTTTTAATCAAAGCTTTATGATTTAACCAGGCTTATTTCTTTTGCTCATGTCTTTATAGATTAATTTTATTTTAGATAACTTTTTATAAAAGCTTGGAACCATAAATTTCCTGGACCGAGTTCATGAGCAAAAAGATAAATATACTTTGCCTACATTTAAGAATATATCTCTTGGATTTATTTCTCTACACTTCATTGAGAACATGTTTGGTGGTTATCAACCAAAATACATCAGTAAATATAGGCAATCTTGTACATGGAAGATAAAGATTGAACTTTTAACATTTCTGGGTTATAGTTAGAAAATTATCTGAATTTTATTATTGTGTTATGCTAGCCTACTATACATGTTTTGTATTCAGATAGCCTTTTGGCTTTAATTTATAATTGATTTTTATTCTTCTTTGTGGAATGCCTCTAAAATTATTGGTGCACTTAGATGTTTATTTAATTACATTTGTTCTTATATTGCTGCCTTTTTGATAACAATCTCCAGTAAATTAAGACTAATGTTTTCACTTATCAGTTCTTGCCGGACTAGGGAATATTTACAGATAACCACATAGAATGGAGTCTATTTAGCTAACATTATATTCTAAATTTTTTTAGCATTAATATTATTTGATATATATATATATATATATATATATGTAAAAATGATTTCTCATCTTTTTATCCATGAACACATATAACTCACACTTGAAGGACAATAAAAATGAAGCTAATTGTCACAATGAGGGCAGTACTGATCACTATGGCCCTGTCACCTCCAGTGGGTATGTCTGATTAAACGAGGAAGATAGCTATAGGAACTGGCTATCCATCTTAGAAATTTGAAACAGACAAACTTTTTCAGTATCACAGCCAGCTATTGTGATTTCCCAGCTGATTTTGAAGTTTAAACGTAGGCAGTTGGTTAGATGAATCAGCAAATAGAAAAAGACAAGACACAGGTCTGTTGGTATACAACACAATTCTCTGGGAAGAGGGAATAAAGCGGAAAAAAGCAGCTTCCTACACAGGAAAAGAAGTTCTAAATAGAACAAGATGCTTCCTCCCCTGAAACACTGACATTTACTTACAATGACTGAAATTGAGGAAATAGATTTAAAGCATCAGTTGCTTTGAACATGAAAGGACAGAAAACTCAAAAGGCTCAAACTTTACACTTTTATCCCATTATTTTCTCCCATCTGGATGTTGAGAACATTCTTTACTAAACACAAAAATAAAATTGAATTACTATTCAATTCGTTTATGCTCACCAAAAGTCTGGAGGAGATTTACACCAACTAAAAGGAATATCAACACATAATCAGTTGAAATGCAGTAAAACCTTGGACATGATTTTTAACTGATCATTCTTCATTCAAGACTTATAGAGATGCCACTATACATATTATAAGCACTATGTTTGGTTCTCAGTTTGTTGAATTAGATAGGTTCCTAACCTCCAGTAACTTATAAACTAGGATAGCAGATGAGCACATAAAAATAACAAAACAATGAATACAATCTGTTCCATGGTAAAGTTTTCTAGCAGGTCCTTTATAAAACTATATACGTATATTTATTTTGATCAGTGTTTATATACACCTAGAAATAGAAACGTTTCCCATTGACAAGAGCAATTTTGATAACATTTAGTAATTAGATCTGCAGGCATAGAACAAGGGCACAGGAAGGTGAATAAGGTATTTCCTTTGCAATCTGAAACAATTAAGAATTGGCCCTAGCATAAAATAACTCAGTAGTTTGAGTGAGGATGGGGGGGGGGGTGGATAAGATTTCAATCAAAAAGTAAAAACAAAGATAAAATTAAGGTAAAATTCATACATTTTATTAATTAGGCATTATTATGGGCTCAATTGTGGCCCCTCCAAACTTATAAGTTGAAGCTCTAACCCCCTAGTACCTCAGGATTTGACTCTATTTGGGGATAAAGCCTATGAAGAGGAAATTAAAGGCTTCCTTTGTGGCTCAGACAATAAAAAATCTGCCTGCAGTGCGGGAGACCCTGGTTCTAACCCTCACTTGGGAAGATCCCCTGGAGAAGGGAATAGCTACCCACCTCAGTATTCTTGTCTGGAGAATTCCATGGACAGAGGAATCTGGTGAGCTACAGTCTCCAGGATTTCAAAGAGTCAGAGATTACTGAGTGTATCAGGGGATAAAGTGTTTAAAGTAGTAATTAATTTAAAGTGGTATCAGTAAAATGGGGCTTGATTCAGTATGGCTAACCTGCTTATAAGAAGATGCAATTAGGATGCAGATTTGCACAAAGGAAAGACCATGTGAACACTCAGGAAGAGACACTCATCTGCAAGCCAAAGAGAGGTCTCAGAAAAAAATCAATCCTGTCAACACTTTACTCTCCTGCTTCTGGTTTCCAGAATTCTGAGAAAATAAATGACTGTTATTTAAGCCACCCAGTCTGTGGTACTTTAATATGATACTCCTAGTAAAATAATGCAGGAATTACTGCTTCCATCTCTGAATGAGAGGATTTTTCTTAAAAAAAATTATCAGTATTTTCATATATAGGCAACTATCTAATTGACTTATGCCTCATGTGAAACCTATTATTAAATTTATTTACCTTCAGAGATAATAAAAATTACTATAAAGCAAACCACAATGTATAAATTTAATTTTAAGTTGTACCTACTATGTGACAGATATTATGTAGCACTGTGGGAACAAAGATAGATATCACATTCTCCCTGTGCTCATGAGGCTCACAAACCACTAGGAAAGGGGGCACATGTGTGTGGTTATTTTATACAGTGTTACCTGTCACAATCTAAGAAAGGTCACGTTATCACACTGGGGTGGCTTCTGACTCTTTGATTCAGACTTAGAGGGCTTAATCAAGCTGTCAACCAAAAGATGACTTTTTTTGGTAAATCACAGATCACTGTGTGATTTTTGGCATATGACAGAGTCAAGTGACACTGCTATATCACAACAAGATTCGCTATCATTCACATTTATAAAAATGAACAAAAGGAATAAAATTGATGCTGAATCCATTCTCAGTCTTGCATTAAGTACAATTCATCCAAATACCTGGAAACTATCTGAAGGGAAAGCAGTTATCTATGTAATTAAAATAGGAATTCCTAGTAAAAATTTGAATTTTATGGTTAACAATCTATGAAAAACATATTTATGCTATTTTCATCCATTTTATAGAAATAGTCATAATAATATCTTAATCTATAGGAAAATTTTTAACAGAACATGATGGATAGAAAAGTTTTTAAATTTTAATATAAATATATTTTAATTGCACATAAGTATGATAAGGTCATCTTTAAAAGGGTTCAGGTACAAAATACATTAGAATAGTATTAGGTAGTATAATTAGGGCCATGGGGTGAACAGATATTTGGTCAAATGTTATTCTAGGTGGTTTCTGGGTGGCTGGGTCTTTTATTAAAGTATAGCTGATTTACAAGAAAGGCTATTTTGAATGTGATTAACATTTAAAAATCAGTAGATGCGGTAAAAGCAGATTGCTCACCGTAATGTGGGTGGGCCTCAGTCAATCAGTTGAAGTCCTCTATATCAGAAAGGCTGACCCACCACTGAGCCACAAAAGCACTGGCAACTCTTCAAATGGAAACACTGACTCTTCTCGGCACCTCAGCAACCCACCAGACTTTAGACTAAAACAAGAACATTGATTCTGCCGATTTTCAACTTGCCAACATCCGCAATCAGTTGAGATAATCCCTTAAAATAAATCCTTGTGTATATGCATGTGTATATATCTTCTGTTGGTTCACAGTTGTGAAAAATGGGGAGAAGAGGAAGATCCAGCCAAAAGAAGAGGGGAGAATAAACATTCCAGACTAAGGCATCATCATGATTTAAGGCATATGGAGAAAGAGTATGGTGTGCTCCTGGTCTTCTAACAGCTTAATAATGTGAGAGCATAACATACAAAATGGGTAAAGAGGTGAAGATGGGCTGTCAAGACAGAGTCAGATGGGAAAGGTCTTTATGTGTCCTGCTAAGGGAGTTGGAATTTATCCTGTAGGTAGTGAGAAATCAAATGAGAATTTTAAGCAGTAAACTTATATTACCTTAGGTTATGGATATGCAAGATAGACTGTGAAAAATAGGACTAAAGGGGAAATATCATGGAGGAGTCTATTGCTATAATACAGTTGAAAGTTGAAAAGTATCTCAACTATAGCAGTGGGACTAGGAATGGTTACAGTGACTTCGGAAATACATGCTAAGTGATAGTGACCGTCCTCATCATTGGTTGGTCATTGTGAAGATTGAGAGAGGAGGTCAAGGCTTCTAACTGTGCTATGGAAGGTGTTGACCAGAATGTCACTTTGTTATCACGGAGGAATATGCCATTGCCAACTGAAATAGACTTCAGGAAGAAGTGTCAACTGAATGATGGTGCTGAGAAAATGAGTTTACTCTCTAATTTTTTTTTTTTTTTTTTTTGAAGCATCTTTAGAACAGTCAGTGGTAGTGGTAAAATAGGCAATTGGATAGAAGGTCTTCAAGCCATGTAAGTGAACTTAGCTAGAGACATGGACTTTAAAGTTATTTCTTTTATATAGCCGATCTCTGAAAACATGTAATTGAACAATTTCTCCCATAGCGAGTGCAAAATGAAAAGAAGAGCTGCCAATGATGAAGCCTCCACAAATACCAGTGTTGAAAAGACTGGTGGAGAAAAATTCATTAAGTGAAAAAAAGAAAAGATAGGAAAAGACTCAAAAGGTTGTGTTCTTTTTTAAAAAGAAAGTTTTCAGAACTAGATACTGATTAGCAGAGTCATATGTAGTAGATGAGTCTAGTGGGATAAAGACTAGTAGAAATATCCTTTGAATTTAGGACTTGTAAGGTGAAATTTCAAAAAGCTAGTAAGTGCAAAAGCTAGATTACAATGACATCATGAGTGTATGAGAGGTAATAAACCAGAACTCTAATATATTTTGAGGGCAGAAAAAAAAAGCAAATGATATTGAAAAAGCATTTAGGATAGATTTTTTTAAATCTAGGCTTATGGGTTAACGAAAAGATCCAAGGATAAAAGAGGTTGTCTAAAGATATAGAATAGAAAGGAATTAAGGGAGCATGGTCTTGATGAGGAAGGGTTAGGGTAGATTCGTTGGCATGAGAGTGAAAGAGAAATGTTGATGGATGGATAGGATTGAAAAATACAAGGAAATCAAACAAAGCACCCAAAGTTCTCATGAAAGAAGGAAAAGGGCAATCTATTGAAAATGGTAAGAGAAGTGAGGGAGGTGGGGAAGGAGGAGACAGAAAATGATTTAAGATCTTAAGGAGAGTGATTAAAATGTTAAAACATTTATTTAGGAAAACAGAGTTGGAGCTAATGATATGCCAGACATCGTTTAGTGTTCAGGAAATACCCACTTTGTCCTCTATATTTCCCGAACATTCATACATCTAACAGGGCTCATGTGAGCAGAGTGTTGTTCAGTCTAAGACAGTTTAGATTATACCTGCTCCATAATCTTTCCTCTAGCTATGAAAATCTTAAAGGCTGTGAGTTTCCAATAGAAAAGCTATAAACTGAAGAAGGGCTATCAAGTATTATAAGAGTATAACAGGAACAAAAAATAAGCTCTGATGTATTAAGCCATTGAGATTTGGGGATTTGCTATGGCAGCATAAGCAAGCCTATTATCACTAATGAACCAAGGATAATTAAAAGGTTACTTCCAGGATTATAGATGAGGATTTGCAGGAGAGGCATGTAAAGCCAAGTGATTTTCTACTCTCTGTGCATAGGAGTCAAAGGCAGCAGGGTTGGGATTATTGGTGTCAAGAAGAAGGGGGCAGGAAGAGAGGGAGTGAAAGAAGGAGATGATTAGCAGTGAGGAGGACTGATAGGCTCAGGAGAAAAACTAAAGCATAAGGGAGTAGGCGGTTCTCTTAGTTTGAAAATTGGGCATATTAGGATAGTTAGGGTGAGACTTAAGAATGGAAGAACGTGGTCAAAGAGTGGTAAGTTATATTTATGATTTTTAAGGTGATGGTTAAGTTCATGGATTTTCTCTTGGTACTGTAGCTGATATAAAGTGGAGATGAAAGTTAAAATGGCCCAGAAGTTCTTCAGGGGAATTGCTGCCTGTGTCATCTCCATGAATGTTGAAACAGCACATGTTTTTCACATACTGTATCACTTTGACCTTCTCTTCTATATCCCTCTTCCACTTTTAAGGGCCCTTGTGATTACATTGGGACCACTTGGAAAAATCCAAGATAATCCATTTTGAGATCAGTTAATGATGAACAACTGCTTAATTCCATCTGCTACTTTAATGTACTTTTGATCTTTAACCTAACATATTCACAGGGGTTAGGATATGGGCATCGTAAAGACACCATTATTTTGTCAACCATACCATCATTTTAAACTAAGGGTCCCTTACACATTTCTTGCTGTCTCTATGGAGGCCCATTGTGTTCATTGCAATCAGAGTGCAAATTTCTCTGAAACTCTTTTCCCAATAAATTTTAGTAAAGGGGACCAACCTCCCTTCCACTAGAGTCTGAAGAATGGCTCCAGCGTCCATTCCCTCAGCCCCAAGGCAAGTTTTGATGTGGTTGAGGCTGCAGAAGCCAAAGTCTTTTGGTCTGGAGATGACAGCCAGTCCTGTTCACCCAGAAATCCCCACCCAACTCACCCAAGCTGTGAAGTGACCCTGCCTCACATAGCCACATCAATGAGCAAAAACTGTTAGTTGTAAAGAAGTCATTTCGGTACTGCTGGAAGCAAGCTCAAACTGAAGCAAGCTCAAACTAGAATGGTAAAGAGTCTTAAATTTCTATTGCTTTAATTAAGTCTGAACAAACATCCACTACTGTGGTTAACTTTCATTTGTCAGTTTTCAAAAAGTACTCAAAGTAACTTAACCTTTCTGGGACTCAATGATGTGAAAGCAAAGGAGGAAAAAAGGGAAAAAATGATCAGCAATTTTAAAAAATAAACAGGAAAAATAGCTCCTCTTTGAAATATCTAGAGAAAGTGGATTCTTCCCAACCTTAGTCTAATCATTTTAATGAAGTTTTAGAAACATAATAGGGAGAGGGGAAATGCATTAGTGAGGATGAAATATATTTGATTTGCAAAAATCCTCTAGAAAGGGTTCTTTTCTCGGCAATGTGAATATTTTCACCATGTACTACCACAATAGGCAAAAGTTGGTCATTCTATCACTGGGTTAAAACTATTTCCTGCTATTCTTCCTCAGGTTGGGGATATAAAATATGCTTCTGTGTCAGATACACTCACATTCTACTCCTAAACTGGAAAAAGAAAAGCCGAGAGAATATGGCTATGAAAACAAAGGCGCAGTTTTCCTTTCACACCTCCATTTACAAAGAACAAGGTTTGCTTTAAATTTTATTTTTCCTCTTGGTAGTTAAGAGTAGTTGCTATAAAGTGACTTTGTGTTTGTCAGGGTGGCTCAGTGGGGATTTTCTGAGTGTAAGTGACTCACTAAAGAGGAGGAATAAAGAAATGACTCAACAAAACAAGGAAAAGATGATGGTAGCAAGGTAAGGGACAAGCTGGTTCATAAAGAAAGAATGAATTTGGCTATTTGGAATGAAAATTAATTCACAGTGAAATGCAGAGAATGAAAATAAAATCAGAACAGGGAAAAGAATGTTAAGAACTAAGCAAGAACCACTAATGTTTGATGACCTGTCAACTCGCAAATGAGAAGCAGGTGGCCTGTCTTTTAATCCACTTCTGGGAAGACTCAGTGTTTCCAAAGGGAAAGAAAAGACAGGCTTCGATTACAGCTGAGATATACCTAGATCACATTGGATGTATTTGTTTTCTACTTTAGTTTTAAAGTTGTGCCGACTACATCTGTGAAGGATTTAGGCCAACTCTGCTCTCTAATATTTTTCTTCCATACATCATCTCTAAACACTAGAAAATGTTGTATTGTTGCACCGCAACTTAAATATGCCAAAAAATATTTTAGAAGGGTCACCCTTTCCATATTAGGAGTGGGCTGAAATTTATTCTTTTGTATTTTAATAGAAAATATAAATATCAAGAAAGTCCAAGGGGAAAATATCTAAAAGTTTGTAAATGAATTGCTTCTTGTTAAAAATTGTGGGTCATTGTCATAGAAAGAATGAATTTAAGAGTGGCCCTACACACAGGAACAAACTTAACAGAATTATTTTCTCAACTGTGTACTGTTGTAATCCAAATTCAGTCCATTTATGTTACTCTTTACCTTGTAAGTAACAGAGCTTTAGATAGGACTCTGAAATCATAACTATAGCTATATATTGTTTTCTAAAATGTGTATTTTAGTTAAATATAAGGACAAGAAAATGGAAGCACTATTTTTCCTCAAAGACATTCTATAAGTATGGAGTATGATTATCTTCAAGTGATTACCCTTTCATCTATCTGCCTAGCTGTCTATCTCCTGGTTAATAATCTGATATCATATAGTGCTCTACTTTGCCTCATCTCTAATTACAAACTTCCAGACTAAAGATTCTGGTTCCCATATGAGATGCAGCATTAGCACAAGAAACTGCACTTTTTCAAAAATCAGAACTTTAAACTGTATTATTTGAAAAATCCATTTAGAGTAGAAATCTAATTAGCCAGACCCCCTGTGGCTGGAACTGCCGGAACCCTCGAACCTCTTCCTGGCAAGGTAGTGAGTGAAAGGAGGGGGAGATCGGGGCACAGCTGGGGAAGGTTAGCTCTGTCTGCAGAGTCTCCTCAGAATGTGCAGACCCCTGATGAAGGGAGGGTTGATGGAAGCATGTCAGGGAGCCTTCTCGGGGCAACAGGGTCATGTAGCACCTGTGACAGCATCACGTGTCTCCTCCTTATTAAAATAAGCAACTTGGAATTCCTCCTCACTCTTGTCATTCGGAAAGTGAAATAATGGGACAATTGTACATTCCCCCCCCCCCCCCGGATTATAGAGGACAATATCACTGGAAAATATTTATATGTATTTTATTCACATTGTTAACACACTAATGTATTGCATACAATTGAGGAAATCAGCAGTGAGAATACGCTTTCTCTAGATTAAAATATTATGGCTCAGAAGGGGAAAAGGAGGGAAAGAATCTTGCAAAATGTACTTATTGATCTCTTTTTTCCAAGGAATGTTATTTCTTCTAAAATGTGTAATACATTGTATACATACATGTACATTTATATGTGTATATATGTATAGATTTAATTTTTTAAGGGGGAAGAGCTCATCTGTAAGTTTGGGACCATCTTTTGATTGATGAGCTTTCATCCTTCTTTTCTATTTGGAAGGAGTTCCCTATTGCATGTGTCACCTTACTGAAGGGCAATGATCTGTTCCTAATACCAGAACCAGAAAGGCTAGCACCTTTGCTCTTGTCTGGCAAGAAACACAAATGTGTGTCACTTTGCAAAAGCTGATCAGATGCCCCAGTAGGCCTTTCTCTCTTGAGTGAATGGCATAAAAAATAAGAAGAAATCTTTCTTCTTCAGAAGAAAGAGCCTCAGAAGATCTAGCTGTACTCTTTCTGTTAAAAGATAGTCATTTTGTTTCTAGTTTTTTGGTTCTAAGCAGCTCTTGTAGTGTCCGGCGTGGTTCCCAGATTCCCATTAAATCTGTGGCCCTTCCTATCCATTTAATAATTCTTTAATTTCATATAAGCAAGTCAGAATCAGTTTCTGCCTCTGATAGCCAATCGTAAGGTAGACAATGCAAATGCTGAGAACAGATTCTGTTTCAAACTTGCCATCTAAGATTTCTTTTCAAAAAACATTTTAAAACTATCAAACTGGTAGTTTTACATAAAAAAAAAAGCTGCAGCATTGAAGAACAATCATTTCTACAGCATCGAATAACAATAATATCTTTATTGCCAGACAAGTTCTCTCAACATAGTAAGAGAATAAGATAAGGTCTATGGTTTTAAAATTAGGAGGGAGTTGAAAAATGCCTCTCCTTGTAATTGGAATTTTGAAATCTATACAACATTTGTCCTTTCTAAAAGTCGCTACTGTAAATGTTCTCAACAGAAGCAGCAAATGACACTGTAGTAATATGAACATATTTGTAT
This sequence comes from Muntiacus reevesi, assembly GCF_963930625.1. Classification (NCBI taxonomy): domain Eukaryota; kingdom Metazoa; phylum Chordata; class Mammalia; order Artiodactyla; family Cervidae; genus Muntiacus; species Muntiacus reevesi. The sequence continues at coordinate 35,270,118 of NC_089267.1, read as the reverse complement.
TTCCTTGGAGGAAGGACTACTGGCTGTTGTGCTTCTGAAGGGGAGGCAGTGAAGGGTACACAGCAGAGTTCAGAAGAAGTTCTATCCTGGCAAAGGAGTTCATGGAGATGGCTGGATGAATGGCAGGTGTGAGGAAATTAACAAAACCGTTCCCGTCAGCCTCTCCTGCCCCACCGTCTCATGCCCTCTCACCCCATGTTCTGTAAACAGTGACTCTGCATGGTTGTGTAACAGCTGAGATCACTTGTAGCACTGCATGTGTGCATCACGAGGTACTCACTGGTCACAGAGCACTTTGTGCTTTATGCCTGTATGAGCTTCACCATGAAAGTCCGAGCTGGTGCTGCATTGGAGCGGCATCATGGCTATGCTTTGTGAGGTTATGTTATGGCTCCAGCACGGCTATGCTGTGGCTGCTGCTACCGTCGCTGCATCGGGCAGGAGAGAGAGGCTGTGTCGGCCAGGGGAGAATAAGCATGTCTGTCGTTCCTATGGCTCCTCAAGTCTCCTTCGAGCCTCTTAGCTCGTGCCTTGCCTGCCCTAGGTTCACCAGCAAGTCAACTGGCATCAGGAACAGGATCAGTGAGACAACAGGGCAAACTAAAATAAAAACCAGTCACCATCTTTGTGGATATTCTTCTTAAGCAGAGCTCAAAGAGTACCACAGAGCCATTGAGTGCATCTTCCCCAGGATGAAACTGCATCACTAAGGATTCCAGGCCAAGAACAGAGTGGAAGAGAAAATCCTATTGCTTCAGCCGGAGAATTTCAAAGAAGACCCAGCTTTTCACCTAAGAGAATGTGACCATGTTGGAAAGCAACACATGTAGACAGTATTGGATGGGCTTTTTAATCCAAGGGGCAAAGCACATAGGAAAACAACTATGGAAACTAAATGAAGAGAACTGACCATGAAACTGTAACTTAGACCAATTTACTGAGTGTTAATTGGTTTAAAAAATGTGTTTAGAGAGTTCAGATTTGCAAAAGTAGTTATCAACATGGAAAGTGCCATTTCAACCAATAGTTAAAACTGCTTAATTAAGAAGATGGATTTCTCAGGTGTCTCAGTGGTAAAGAATCCTCCTGCCAAAGCAGGAGACATGGTTTTATTCCGGGGTTGGCAAGATCCCCTGGAGTAGGAAATGGCAACCCACTTCAGAATTTTTGCCTGAAATGTCCTATGGACAGAGAAGCTTGGTGAGCTCCATGGGACCCCATGAGTCCATGAGACTGCAGAGAATCAGAAACAACTAAGCATAAATACAATTAGGAAGATAAAATTTTCTTGGATAAAATTTTAAGAAAACTGGTCCAAAACAGTTTTTTGTAACATATCTGAATGTCCTACCTGAGTTAGATGCTTGGATCATGTGTCAAACAAGTTAAAAGGCTAAACATTCTGTTAGTATAAGGATCCACTGTGATTCTAGAGTGTGTATACTAAGAATAGGAAAAGTATAATTAACTGCAGTGTTACTATAAAGTAACTTGATATCTAAGTCACTAATCTTTGTACTCAAGTTGTATGTAAAGACTTGGCCATGTTACCAATAATATGCCTGAATCCTATCCTATATTTCCAACTGCCTGCTTGATATCTTCATTTGACTATCTGATAATAACCTGAGCTTAATATGTACCAAACCATGTAAATTAATCTTATAGTCTTTCCCATCTTAATTAGCAACCAGTTCAGTCCTCAGGTCAAAATATCTTGCTATCATTCTTGATGTCTTTCTTACACCCCCATATATTGTTCATGAGACAATCTCATCAGCTCTATATCTGAAATATATTCCAGATTTGACTACCTCTAACTACTCCCATCTGCATATCTGAGGTTATTGATATTTCTCCCAGCAATCTTGAATCCAGCTTGCGCTTCTTCCAGCCCAGTGTTTCTCATGATGTACTCTGCATATAAGTTAAATAAGCAGGGTGACAATATATAGTCTTGACATACTCCTTTTCCTATTTGGAACCAGTCTGTTGTTCCATGTCCAGTTCTAACTGTTGCTTCCTGACCTGCATACAGGTTTCTCAAAAGAACTCCTTTTCCTATTTGGAACCAGTCTGTTGTTCCATGTCCAGTTCTAACTGTTGCTTCCTGACCTGCATACAGGTTTCTCAAGAGGCAGGTCAGGTGATCTGGTATCAATAACCTCAGATATGCAGATGACACCACCCTTATGGCAGAAAGTGAAGATGAATTAAAAAACCTCTTGATGAATGTGAAGGAGAGTGAAAAAGTTGGCTTAAAGCTCAACATTCAGAAAACTAAGATCATGGCACCTGGTCCCATCACCTCATGGGAAATAGGTGGGGAGACAGTGGAAACAGTGTAAGACTTTTTTTGTGGGGGCTCCAAAATCACTGCAGATGGTGATTGCAGCCATGAAATTAAAAGACGCTTACTCCTTGGAAGGAAAGTTATGACCAACCTAGATAGCATATTAAAAAGCAGAGACATTACTTTGCCAACAAAGGTCCATCTAGTCAAAGCTATGGTTTTTCCAGTGGTCATGTATGGATGTGAGAGATGGACTGTGAGGAAAGCTGAGCGCCAAAGAATTGATGTTTTTGAACTGTGGTGTTGGAGAAGACTCCTGAGAGTCCCTTGGACTGCAAGGAGATCCAACCAGTCCATCCTAAAGGAGATCAGTCCTGGGTATTCATTGGAAGGACTGATGCTGAAGCTGAAACTCCAATACTTTGGCCACCTCATCCAAAGAGTTGACTCATTGGAAAAGACCCTGATGCTGGGAGGGATTGGGGGCAGGAGGAGAAGGGGATGACAGAGGATGAGATGGTTGAATGGCATCACTGACTTGATGGGCATGAGTTTGAGTAAACTCCAGGAGATGGTGATGGACAGGGAGGCCTGGTGTGCTGCGATTTATGGGGTCGCCAAGAGTCGGACACGATTGAGCAACTGAACTGAACTGAACTACTCCCATTAGGCTTCCCAGATGGCTCAGTGGTAAAGAACCCACCTGCCAATGCAGGAGACACTGGTTCAATCCCTGAGTCAGAAATATCCTCTGGAGAAGGAAATGGCAACCCAATTCAGTATTCTTGCCTGGGAAACCCCATAGACAGTGGAGCCTGCCAGGCTTTAGTCCATGTCTAACTGAAGCGTTAGACATGATTTAGCAAGAGAGCAACAACAACAAAGAAAAACTAACTTACTATTGAGCTGATATGTTTCACCTACAAGGTTATTCCAACTTCATTGAAAATCATGTGGCATACACAGATTGAAGCACAGGGTATTTTTGCACAAATTGTCACTAAAACCACTAAAAATCATAATACCTCCCAATATAGTGGATAGGTCTGTTCTAATATGAGGAATTATTCTACATTTTAAGTTGTCATGAGCTACAGAAAGGTATTTTCTAGAAATTTTTGAAATAGCATTGGAAAAATTCAACTTACTATGTAGTCAAAATTTAAAAATGAGTTCTATATATAAATGAGAAAAAGCATAATAAAATACGTTTAAGTTACTCCAGTCAAAGTTCTTGGTCAAGAATTCTGTATCATGAAACAAAATTATGTTATTAAAGAGACGGCCCAGTCAAAAGACTCATGAAACTTTTTCCAGTGCATAATTATAAACACATCCACATGTAGAGATAATTTTGTTTGCAAAAGACTATGAAAACCCGAGATGATGATGAAGAAATAATAGCTGACTTTCTGTAAAATTGAAATACCTTTACCAATAATTATATTGATAAAAAATTAATTAAGACTATCTTGGTTTTTTTTTTACCCCTGAAAGACATTTCTTGGCTAAGTCTCCTTAGTGGGTAAAATATGAAAAGGCAATGGCATATCTGGATGGAATTCTCAAAGAAACCTTCCAAATGGCAGGATTATAGAACAGATTTAAAAAACATGTGGAGAACTGGAATCAGAGATTTGTGATAACAATGCTGTCTCCTTTTATGTTTCTAAAAGCTTTGAAAGAGAACATAATGGATGTACTATAGGATATATAAACTGTAAACGATGTGAGGTTCTATAGAGAATATCAAACAATGGGCTTTACAAGTAAAAAGCACAAGCAGCATACAAGCAAAATGGGAGATACTAATGGGTAAACAATGATATATTACTGCAATTTCATCTGCCATGATTCTTTAAAGTATTTTCTTATCAATACCATAGATTTGCACACTCTATAAAAGATGTATTAAAAACTTTAAGAAGATATAGAGAAGATATTGAAGTTTTTAAGCAAGAAATATACAGTACCCCAAAAGATAGCAACTCCCACTTTTTCAAGTATGCATCACTTGTCCTTGTTGTCACCATATACAAACCTCCTAGTTACGCAAACAAACTTCAAAGGCCTCCAGTTTGTTCAACTTGCTTTTTCTGAAACATGTTGGTTGAATTCAATGAGTAATACTAGCACTCAAGTAGATAAATTTTTATGGAGTGAACCACACAATCAAGACTACTCATTTTCCTTTAAAACTAGTATCAATAGATTTCAAATGGACATTTACAGATATCATCAATCCTAGTATACTTTCCAAGTAAATTCTGTTTTCTTCTCTCTTTTGTGCTTATTTCACATCTTTTCCTTACTCCTATGTATAGCATTCAGGTTATGATAGCAGTTTCTATGTGCTAGTAAAGCTGTAAAACAATTGGATCATTCACATTTTGCAGGTGGAAGTGGAAATGTAATTGATCCAAAATTATTTGGCTGTATATATTAAAGCAATTCTACTTCAAGGCACATTCCCAAGGAAAAAAATATATATGTGTACCAAAACACATGTGTAAGAACAATCATAGCTGTTTTATTCAAAATGGCCAAAGACGGAAAAGGAACCCAAATATCCATCAATAGCAAAGTAAAAAAATATGTGGTGTATTTACACAATGGACTTCCACATAACCATGGGAAAGAACAATAGCTGATGCATTCAACAGCATGGATGAAAGCCAGATGCATGAGTATACTGTTGGATTCCAGCTCTACAACGTTCCAAGATCAACAAAAACTTGTCAGTGGTAATGTAAGTCAGAATAGTGATAGAAGTCTGAGCGACTGGGTATTGACTAGGAAGGGGAACATGGAATCCTCATAGGGTGCTAGAATTACTCTATTTTTTAATTTGTATGATGGTTGGTAAAAGGACATGCTTACATGTGAAATGTCATTAAACTGTATATTGGTAGTGGCACACTTTTGTACTTTGCTTTCTACATTTAAAAAAACATTTTATTTGGAACTAAATATAGATTCACAAGTTGCAAAAAATGGAAATCATATGCCTTCTTTACCCAGCCTCTCTCAAAGTGAACATGTTACACAACTATATTAGAATACCAAAAGCAAGACATTGAGATGACTACAAATGACAGAACTTATTCAAATGTCATAGGTTACACAAACACTTTTTTGTATATGTCAGTGCAATTTTAGTAAGGTGTAGCCTTACGAAACTACCATCATAATCAAGATACTCAACTCGATTACCTTGCCCTAGCCTTTAACAGCCACATTCTCCTTTCTCTCCCCCATCCTTAACCCCTGACAACTACTAATCTGCTTTCCATCTTTCTAATTATATTATTTTATGAATACAACTGAATGGAATCATGTAGTATGTATTGAGATTGTTTTTTTTTTAACAACTCAACATTCCTTAAGTTTCATTCAAGTTCATATGCATGTTAATTGTTTGCCCCTTTTTTCTGAGTAGTATTCCACGCGTGAATATACCAGTTTGTTTAACCATTTACCGCTGAGTGAAACTTGGGTAGTTTCTAGTTTTGGCTATTATGAATAAAGCTGCTACAAACATGATTAAAAATAAGTTTTCATTTCTCTGAGATAAATGCCCAACAGTGCAATTTCTGAGTTTTATTTTAAATTCATTTTGAAAGATTTCCCAAAGTATTCCTTAGAGATCTGAACCATCTTAATTCCCACCAGCAATGTGTGAGTGATCCACTTTCTCTGAATTCTCTTCAGCATTTGGAGTTACCATTATTTTTTCCTCTTACCCATTCTGATAGGGGTGATATCTTACAATTTTTATGTGAATTTCTATAATGGGTAATGATTTTGAACATATATTCCTGGGCTTATTTGTTATCTGTATATCTTCTTTGTGGATACTTTATGCACTTTGTACCTCAACACAAATGTAAAAAAAAAAAAAAAAGAAAAAAAAATCTCCCTTACAAAATGAAGAGATTTCAGGCTCTGTAGGCAGACTCCCTTAATACAAACACTAGCCCTGCCACTTTATCAGCAGTGTTACTTTAGGCAGCTTTCTTATTCATATGTCTAATAGGGATGTTGTGGGTATTTAGCATATTCATATATTTAAAGAATTTAAAACAGCACCTAAGAGGTTGTCAGGACAAATACAGAAAGTGATGTGTAAAGGTGCAGGACTTTCTCCACCATCCCATTCTCTATGTCCATAATTTGCCTGGCATTTAAAATAGATACCCTCTGTTCTCAAATGACTAGAAACAGCCCTTGGTAGATTAATGTTTAAGTTTATCAAGATTGGAAACACACATATTATATACATACATACACACACACACACACACACACACACACATATGTAAAACAGGTACATTCATTCATCTTCCTTTAATGCATGGGTGAGTCTTTGGGTGAAGATCCAACGGTTGGAGTTCCCAGTCTTTGTGCATAAGTCACACTCATAAAACACCATCTGTGGTTACCAGACTGTTAAAGACGAACAAGCAATTAAATATAGACGCTTGTGAAGCCCTCTGGATGTAGGATGTTTTAAGATTTTTACAATATTTTCCTCAAACTGTATAGTTCTCTGATCAAAGTCAGTTTAACATTTTTTAGCAACTCACCTTAATATTGGCAATATTTCCAAATTTTTAACTTGAGTTTTCATAGAAATAACAACTTTGTTCCATTTGTCACTATTTCTCATTAGCCTTTTTTGTGATAATAATTGGTTTACTGTGACATTAATTAAATCATACAATTGTGATAGCAAATACAGTTGCCATAACAGATTTGGACACAACATTGTGAAGCTTATGCTAATACATTCTTTCCCAACTCCACTGACCATTTAACCTCTAGGTAAATAAACTGAGAACAATCCCAAAATTTCTTTGTTATTAAATTTAGAATTTGGGGAATTAAATTTTATACTCAGTCACAAGCAAAAATGTTAAAACCTATATTTAGTCATCATCAAGATTCTTTCAGGCTTTTTATAAGAATTTTGTGAAAAATAAGTTTTTTCAAAATAATAAATTTGTCTGTTTTAAACCTATTGTGAACATATTTGTTTCTTTTATTTTCTGAGAACCTCAGAAGATAGTTGAGGCTTTAAATTTAGTTGGAAATTGAGACTGAGAGGTGAATCATTAACAAATATATTCAGAAGAATCACAGATACATGATGAAATACTGATACACCTAAATATTTAACATAGTTAGTTTTCAATAAGTTATATTTATAAATTAATCTTATGATATGAATAATTTTATGAAAAATCAGTGAAAATTAACACATAGCTCATTTTGTACCTAAACAGGAATTCTGCCAGTCTGCCAGTCGTTAAAAACACAGATTTTGCTACACAAGTATGAGGCAAGAGATCAGTACAAGAATATTATGCTTTATATTGTGTAAAACTCCCTACATTGTTCTTTTAGATTCATATGTTATGAATTAATTCATTTAAAACCCCAATTAGTAACGAGAAAGACTTCCTTGCGAACAGATTTCTCCCAGAAATCCTTTTACTTACATTGGTATGATAAGGACTAAAACTTCAGGAAATTATGGAAAGGTTTCTTTTAGATACATTTTAATACAGTTAGTTACACACTTAACAAGGTTTAAAGTTGTAGTATCATTTTTAAATTTAAAAAAAAAAGTGTGTTATTGTGTAAATCCCAGAATTATTTTTGTGGGGTGGTAGTGATGATTAGAGTGTATAACAGAGTTTCCAACCATTTGGAAGGGATTAGTTTTAATGTGTAGCAGATTGTTTGGTATTTGCAACTCTATCTTTGAAATCATCTCATTACAAGTTAATGTAATACATACCTCATTAAACAAATATTACAAAATGTAAGCTTTCCTATTTATACTAGGCTAAAGAATAGTCATCTCTCATACCCCAAATATTCTTGAACTATTTGTATTTTTGAGGACATTATAAATCATATGACAAAGAAATATTTAAAAATTTCTCTAAAAGCTATTTCAAGTTAAAAAGTTAAATAATGAATTAGATCAATTTCTTGCCACTTTGATAAATATGAAGAGAACATTTTATTTAAAAACCAATTAATTTTGGTGTGTCAATGAAATATAGTCTGGAGAAGGAAGACCCATGCTGTGACTAAAATTTAATGCTTTTCCTAGAAGTATTTAAATTCCCTGAATAGCTTGAAAATTGACTGATTCATAATGAAATCTTTAGACATGAATCTTTAATTTATAAGAATATATGTGTACATTTTAAACTGTATTCTGATAAAAATTCTCTGAACATACCTTTAGTTGATAAATTAAAAATAATTATGTCTTCAGAGAATTAATGTTAGCAATAACATCTGAGACCTCAAACTAGGCATCTTAAAGGTTTGTCACAATGAGACTGTGTCAACACAGTAGATAGAATTACAATAATTCTCTTAGGACTAATGTATGAATTAATGTTAAAATGGAAATTTGAAACATTTAGTACTAGAAAGATGGTTACTGGTGAGCTAGTCCAAAGTCTGCATTTAAAAAAAAAAAGGTAAGTGTGGAGAACTTAAGAAATTTTCACTAGGTAAAAAAAAAAAATAGAGGTAAAGAATCTCCCTGCAATGCAGGAGATGCAGAGAAGTGGGTTGGATCCCTGGTCAGAAGGATCCCCTGGAGGAGGAAATGGCAACCCACTCCAGTCATCTTGCCTGGAAAACCCATGGACGAAGGAGCCTGGCGGGCTACAGTTAATGGGGTTGCTAAAGAATTGAACACGATTGAGCAGCTAATCAAAAAAGTAGCTCAGAACAGTTTCTTGAGTCCTGGTTAAATGCTCTTTAACTTTGCCACCCCAAATACTAGACAATGAATTATAAAAACAAGAAAATCTTCAAATGTGTCACAAATTTTCCTTTGGGATCATAACCTGCAAAATTCATTTCCCAGAGTAACCTAAGTCTGCATGACTATCCCAAGTAATTGATTAGTACATGCAAAAGAAAGTCAGCTAGGATAAAAGGCTGAGGGGGCTTGGGTATCCTCGAACCATAGCTACCCAAGCTGCCTGCAATGCTTATTTTCCTTTTCCATTGTAAAGCAATGACTCAGATGAATCCAGAAGCAGGTGATGGAAACACCAAATATTTTAAAATCATATTGTCATACAGATAACTTCTAGCTTCTCTTGCTATTGCTTAAGCATGTTTTCAAAGTTTGTTCCCAACTCTAGTCAATCTAAACTTTTATGTTGTGTTGAATTGAGATAGTTTAAATTTATTCTTAAGAAATAAAACAATACAGACACAGCTGAAAACATCTATACATCTAATGCAATTTTCCAGTCTCCCATCTCGAAATGTAACCATCAGAGTGAATGCAGTGTTTTATCATGTGCATGACTGTTCATGTTATATTTTTACCATACTTCTCTTAGGTAAAAAATACATGGTATTGGTCAAAATGTTTAGATAGTGTTTTGAATTGCTATTTTTAATGGACCTATATTTTTTTAGTTTTACCTTTATTGAAAAATTTTCTGGCTCATGTTTTACTTGATGACAACAAATAGGCTATAATTCCTTTATTTATAGTTTAGCTAGACATGTAGGGTGTTTCTGATTTTACTCTTACATATGATGCTAAAAGAAAATACGCATGTGTTTTAGAAGGTATATCTTAAAGAGTTTCCATAGTGTATAAGGCAAGAAGTTGAAATTCTGGATTTTAAGATATATACAAATCTTAAAATTTAAAGGATGTTTTAAAGTTCCTCTTTGAAGTGGCTGCACCAGTTTATCCTTACACCATGAGTACTGTATGCAAGTATTCTATGCTACCATTCTGTTTTGCATATTTAAAATTTTTTTAATAGTCTGTTTGTAATTTTTATTTTTTTCATTAAAAAAATGGGCAAAAGACTTAAGTATACATTTCTCCAAAGGAAATATACAGATGGCCAAAAAGCACATGGAAAGATGCTCGATATCACTAATTATTACAGAAACACTAATCAAAATTGCAGTGTGGTTATCACCTCACACTAGTCAGAAAAGCCATCATGCAAAAAGTCTACAAATAAATTCTGAAGAGGGTGTGGAGAAAAGGGAACCCTCCTACACAGTTGGTGGGAATATAAACCGGTGCAGCAATCACTACAGAGAACAGTATGTAGCTTCCTTGAAAAACTAGAGCTACCATAGTATTTTGCAATCCCACTCTTGGGCATATATCCAGGGGAAACTATAATTTGAAGAGATGTATGCAGCCCAGTGTTCACAGCAGCGCTATTTACAATAGCCAAGACATGAAAGAAACCTAGATGTTCACAGACAGATAAATGGGCAAAGAAGATGTTGGGGGGTGTGTGTGTGTGTGTGTGATCAGTGTGTGCTGCATGCTAGTCGTGTCTGACTCTTTGCCACCCCATGGACTGGGGTCCGCCAGGCTCCTCCATCCATGTGATTTTTCCTGGCAAGAAAACTGGAGTAGGTTGCCATTTCCTTCTCCAGGGGATCTTCCCGAATCAAGGATCAAAACTACATCTCTTTCCCCTTCTGCATTGCAGGCAGATTCTTTACTGAGTAATGGAATATTACTCAGTCATAATAATAAAATAATGCCATTTGCAGCAATGTGGATGGACCTAGAGATTATCATACTAGGTGAAGTTAGAGAAAAAAAATACTGTATAATATTACTTATATGTGGAATCTAAAAAATTAAATAAATGAACTTTTTTACAGGATGTAAATAGACTCACAGACATAGAAAGCAAATTTATAGTTACCATAGGGAAGAGTGGGAGGAGGGGGGAGACAAATTAGGAGTGTATTATTGACATATAAACATTAATATATATATATAATAAATAAATAAGGACCTACTGTACAGTACAGGGAACTATATTAGAACTATATTCAATATCTTATAATAACCTATAATGGAAAAGAATCTGAAAAGAAGAATATACATTTTATATATTATATACATATATTTTTTCAGATTCTTATATATATAACTGGATCACTTTGCTGTACATCTTAGACTAAGATGACATTGCAAATTAACTGTATTTTAATAAAAAATGGTTAAAAAACTATAAGGAAACAAAAAATATATATATATTAATTTGCATGTTTATGATTGCTCATAAAATTAAACAACTTTTTACATGTCCACTGGCTATTTAGGTTTCTTCTTTTGTAAATTGCTTTATTTTTGCTTTTCATTCTGTTCTTGTTTTCATAATCATTTATAGGTTTCTTCACATTTCACAGACCCAAATTCTTTGTTGGGAATATATATACAAACACACACACATATTTATATACATTTGGGATACATACACGTATATGATGAAATATGGTCCCCTGGAGGAGGGAATGCAAACCATTTCAATATTCTTGCCTTGAGAATCCCATGAACAGTGTTTATGGTATCCTTGTTAAACAAAAGAGTTAAAATTTAATGCTTCTATTTGGCTCTGATTTACACACTTAATGTCTTATTTACGATAATTCTCCTTCTCTAAGGTCATTGTTATATACTCTTATTTTGTTTTAAAGAGTTGCAAATGTTTGTGCTTTGGTCTCTAATCCATCTGAAAATTATGTTTGTATATATTTATTAAATAGATCTTCCTTTTCCACTAATCTGTAATTTCGCAGAGAAGGAACTATATTTGTATTAGCTTTCATTTTCTAGAATTTTATATAAATGAAATCATACAGTAGGTACTATTGTTGGCATAGCTTCTAAAAGTTAGCAGAATGGCTTTGATATTTTTGATATTGAAAATGTCACAGTTTGATATCCATCCAGGCTATCGAGCACATCAATATTTTATTCCTTTTTATTTCTGAGTGGTATTCCATTGCATGGACATATCATAGTTTGTTTATACATTCACTTACCAATGGGTATTTGAATGGTTTTCAGTTTAAGTTACTACAACATAATCTGCTATGAACAGTTATATACAAACCTCTATGGGAAGAAATGTTTAAATACTCTTGGATAAACACCTGGTAGTGGAATGCCTGGGTTATATGGTAGGTGTTTTATGTTTTTATGAATCTGCCAAATTATTTGCCACATAGGTTATACTATTTTATATTCCCACTAGCAGTGTATGAGAATTAGAGTTCCTCTATGTCTTTGTCAATATTTAGTATGTTGGGGGCTCCTTTTTGTGTCATTTTCTCAGCTTAGTTGTGTAAATTCAAACATCAAACTGACATAAGAGGCAAAAATGTTAGACATTCCTAGAGGACACTTGACCTTTCTAACCAGAGCAAAAGCCTTCCTTATTATCTTCCTAAACAGGTATGTGGACTTATTTTTGTCTGCCATTTCATTGATGAAATGGCCTCCCACTTTAGGTGAAGGCCCCATTTTTTAAATTCCTAATTTTCATGGACCAGAGGAGTCATCTCCTAGGCCTGCATGGGGAAAAAGATTATTGAGGCAAGCAAATCAACCCTGCTTCTCATCTCCCTTCCCAACTAGGCCCAATTTCCATTTTCCCTCCAATTCCCATAGTCTCTACTAGAGTATTTCCCTCTTTAATTTTGCTCTTAGAAAAACTGTACCTGACTCATTTATTAACATTCATTTATACATATTTATTTATCTGGGTCACTCTACAGGAAAACAAAACTCCTAGTCAACTGAAAAAATATATTCTCCCACATCTGCTTTGTCATAAGCCAAACAATTAGATTAAATTTGAAAAGTAAAAGAAAATAAAAGCTTTGGAGCACCACTATTCATAAAGGCCAAGAGGTGAAAGCAGCTCAAATGTCCACTGACAGATGAATGTATAAACAAAATGTGATATATACACAACATAAAATATCATTTAACCTTTTAAAAAAAAGGGAATCTTGCCACATGGTGCAATGTGGATGATCCTTGAGGATATTATGCTAAATGAAATAAGCCATAGGCACAAATATTATATGATTCCTCTTACACAGGGAACAAAGTAATCACACTCATAGAAAGAGAAAGTAGAATGGAGGTTGCTAGGGCCTGGGGAGACGGCAAAAGGAGAAAATGTTGCTTAATGAGTAGAGAATTTCAAATTTACAAGATGAAAAAGTTCTGGAGATATCATTCACAATAAAGTGAATATACTTTATGCTACCAAACTATACTCTTAAAAAGTGGTTAAGATTGTAGATTTTTTAATGTGATGTATTTTTAACCACAATAAAAATAAATAACAGCTTCGGGTATTTTTCCACCAGTTTGAAGAAATGTATTCCTGTTTCTTCTGAAATAGGAAGATTACTAACCTTTCCCACAAATATTGGCATGCATATTTATTGAAGCTTTTGAGCAATACCAACAACAATAGCCCCACTGTGATGGATTTCTGAATACTGAATGAGGCAAAGAGAATTTTAAAAGATTTGGACTCACTGTAACCTCTACTCACTGAAGTTCAGATTCCATTGCTCAAAGGGCAGATGAGTTTCCTACTTACCAGATGTCAGCCCAAGCATGGGATTTCTCTCTCCTTTTTTTTTCTTTTAAGCTTAAAGGCAACTCCCTCTAAATTTTCTTTATCAGCAATGAAGCTCAAAGAAAATGGCTCTCTGTAAACTATGAGAGTTTCTTTATTTGGAATAGTTGTATATATTCAAATCTGATTATCTCAAAACTTATTTGTAAAAAGTAGTTAACTTGAGTTCACAATTCTTCTAAAAGTATAAAAACAAATTTATTTCAAAGGAGGAATAATACAAATAGCTTTATCAGAAATATGCACAGAATATTAAAAGATGTGCAAGACCAAGATAGGTGGT